>NC_064424.1:31147500-31447500 GCF_023375975.1 Astyanax mexicanus | reverse complement strand
ATAATTGTAATATTCAGTACTAATGCTGTTGATTTCAGTATTGTTCTTTTTTTTGTTTATACTATTGTTATATTGTTATTATTTTTATAAGCTCATTTTTTATTGTACAATGTAACACACACTGTGTCGGTCTGTTTTTGGCCAGCTCTTACAGAAATGTCTTTGTCAGGATTGTGTGTGTGTGTGTGTGTGTGTGTGTGTGTGTGTGCAGGTGTTTTTTGGACGGAGTACTGGTCATGGTGTTGGTGCAAGAGTGACCTACTTAAAGAGCCGTGGAGACTGAACATACATTCACACACACACACACACACACACACACACACACACACACACACACACACACACACACACACAAACACACACACACAAACACACACACACACACACACACTGCCCAAATTATTTATTTGGTATTAAATAAAAAGTATCATATCAATACATGTTTTATTAACATTTATTTTTTTATTTTTTTTTAGTGAATCCTGTAACTGGATAGTTTGAAAAATCTGGTTTGGTTCAGATGGTTTCCCCAGGGCCTGTTTCCAGAACAACTCCACATTGCTGTTACATGTGTATATTGTGTTCCTTTTTTCCTTTTTCTAATGTAAAAATGCAGCAGTTCAGTATTAGGGTCATTGGTAATGATGTATAATCTATAGTAATCTATTAGTATCAATAGTAGTAGAAAAAGTAGTAGCAGCAAAGGTGTCAAATATTTTCCTATTACAGATACACTAGAGTTTAAACTCTTTCTGTAGAAGCTGAAGTATTAAATCAGCTTTTTACTTACGTAAAAGTGTAAAAAAAAGTGTTTTGGTTTCAAGAATACTTGGTTTTAAGACTACTTTTATAAAGTATAAAAGTAAAAGTAATGTAAGAAGAAAGATGAAATTAAGGACAAAAGATTATGCCACACCACATGAGCCTATAGTCCAAAACACATTTTTCTAAAAGCCATAACTACTGTAATGTTATATTAAAATGTTAGCATTAGCCACTAACTGCAGCGCTAGTGAGATGTAAACGCTGCATGGTAGCGCTACACTGAGGAACCCTGAGTGTTTCAGTAACCCAGGGTGATATCAGCTAGCAGTCATCCCACGTAGCTTGTTTTAAAATGGTAAACACGCAGACTACAGTCTGATACACTCACCTCTGAACAGCTAAAGAGCTAGCACTGCGGTTAGGGGCTAATGCTAACGCTTTTGCTGCTGCCACTAGCCTTAGTGCTGGAGAAACTTCACTGAAACTCACCCTTATAACGTAGTACTCCTTAATACCTGACTGGTAGAATTCATAAATAAAGCGCATTGGATTATGAATAAATGAATGAATGAATAAATGAATGAATAAAAAAAAAGGTGCAAGGTTCTGAGGAGCTATTCACGTTACAATATAGTATCTTTACAAAAGAAATATGTTATATACCTCTGTTGATTGCACGGTGTTTAAATATTTAAAACAGTCTCTATACCTATATAAATGTAATATTCATATACAGTATTGGTATCTGCACGTTGATTAAATATTACACAGTAGAAGTTTTAAAATGCAGTGAGTGATGGGTTTAGACAGAGAGTAGCATATATAGAGATTTTGCACAGAAATGTATGTATTCACAGTATCAATGATATTAAATATGTTAAATGTTGTTAAAATCAGTGCATGTGTTTAAAGTGGTAATGTCTTTATGGAAAAAAAAAACTGTTTTTAAGTTTGTTAGTCTTTGTTTTGAGGGCAGCAGGTCAAACAGTTTAAAGCCAAGGCGCGCTGTTAATTTTTGTTCAAATATTATAAGATACTAGGTGCATCTTAAAGTCTGAAAAATACATTTTGCAGTTGCGTTAGCTGTGTTGTGAATTTTCTTTACTTGAAATGACAGAAATACATATGAATTTTTAAAATAAAAAGAAGAAAACCCACAAAATGCGTATGCGTATATTTATTAATTAATAATTTGTTGTAAATATAATGTGTTGCAGTGTACAGTGAGTCAGTGTACCTGTGCTGTACTGCAGCAGGAACAGGCTGTGGATTTCCCTACCTGTGGATTGTCCCACAGCACCTGAAGTAAACCAGTGAGACCAGACCTGTCTGGAGAAACATAAGAAACAATTATTCATAATTATTCATAATGAGTCGTAATGAAGTGCCGCTAACCGCGCTGGCGCTGCTTGAAAGTCCGACACGAGTCACAAGCTTCCATTTCAGCAGCCGCCAAAACAGCCGACGTTTCCGGAGACGCTTTCACATAGCATCGCCTTCTTTGATGCCTTTCCCAAAATCATTTCTGTGATCCCACTGGGAACGCATCATTCCATTCCGTTCCATTCTAGTACTCCACTGTCTGCTCCAGAATTCCATCATTCCATCAGGCTTAAATGTGCACTGTAATGTTCTATTACACGTCCCAGAGTTCCATTATGCGTTTCATTGCACTTTTCAGTGTCTTATTACACACTGCAGCATTTTGTCATCCTTCAGCCCAAAGAAAAACAGAATGCAATGATTTGCAAATATCATATAGTAGATAAATATTTAATTCATAATAAAACATTATAGAACAAGACGCTTCGGAATGCTATTTGCTACCTTACACCCCATCAACAGTCTATTTTCAGGCCTTGCAAAATAGCGTTGGAGTTCAGCAAAAACTCTACACTGATGGGCGCCAATGTCAGAGCACACCTGGCTCTTAAAGGGAATGGCAAGTAACACGCTGATTGGTTTACCGTATTTTTCGGACTATAAGGCGCACCGTATTATAAGGCGCACGATGAGTGAACGGGCTATTTTTAGTGTTAGTCCATACACAAGGCGCACTGGATTATAAGGCGCACTAAATGAAACTTTATTTATATCAGTAACAATAACTCTGAGCAATAAATCCTTCACAATATCTGTGAAAAATAACAACATCTCTGAGCAATAAATCAACAAGCACAGCAAGTAACTTACGTATTACTCCGCGACGCTCCTGACAACGGTAGCCGCAACGCTCCGACAGACCATAATATTATGTTGAAGCACAGCAAGTACGTATTACTCCGCGACGCTCCTGACAACGGTAGCCGCAACGCTCCGACAGACCATAATATTATGTTGAAGCACAGCAAGTACGTATTACTCCGCGACGCTCCTGACAACGGTAGCCGCAACGCTCCGACAGGCCATAATATTATGTTGAAGCACAGCAAGTACGTATTACTCCGCGACGCTCCTGACAACGGTAGCCGCAACGCTCCGACAGACCATAATATTATGTTGAAGCACAGCAAGTACGTATTACTCCGCGAGGCTCCTGACAACGGTAGCCGCAACGCTCCGACAGACCATAATATTATGTTGAAGCACAGCAAGTACGTATTACTCCGCGAGGCTCCTGACAACGGTAGCCGCAACGCTCCGACAGACCATAATATTATGTTGAAGCACAGCAAGTACGTATTACTCCGCGAGGCTCCTGACAACGGTAGCCGCAACGCTCCGACAGACCATAATACTACTTGAAGCACAGCAAGTACCGCATTACTCCGCGAGGCTTCTGACTATAATAGCGTGTTGTGCCGAATTCGGTGAATAAAACGGTTTTAAAACAGAGATAAAGATTGGATAAGTTTCATTTCTGGATGAAGTGATTTCCAGCGCTGTTTGGATATAACTGTGGATTACAGGAGACTGGATTGATGGATTCTCTTTAGTCTGGACGCGTTTTGAAGGTAGAACGATAAACGCAAATATGAGAGTTATGAATTATTAAAATCATAACCAAGGCATATTTCGCCCTAAATGTTTATTTTCTGAAAGCATATTCCGCTAAATAGGCTAAATAGCTCAAAAGCAGAGATTCTAAGCTTTAAAATGGTATATTGGATGTCTATATTGAACCTGTAACTGTTCATAACTATTCAGAAACACAGCCAGTTATGAAATATTAAATATTTCTGGCCCGCCGGTGGGCCAGCGCGTGTTAAGAGGTTAACTTTACTTAGAAGTGGGCGCTAAAAAGAAACGGTTTGTGCTATTATCCCAGAACGGGTGGAAAGGAAAGTTTACCGGCACCTTGTTCTGGCCACGGAGCTACAGTGGAAACTAGCTACCTTGAGCCACAGCCGAGAGGCAGTACGGCAGTCAAAGGTAACCGCGCGCTAGCCCAAGAGGGGGATCTTTTTCTGGCGTGGGTGAGGAATTCTGCACAATAGAGCGCCGTGTACCACATAAAAATCGAGGTCAGTAAACACAAGCAAAATCCATACACAAGGCGCACTGCATTATAAGGCGCAATGACGATTTTTGGGAAAAAATAAGTATTTTAAGTGCGCCTTATAGCCCGAAAAATACGGTATTTCTTATCACACGCAAAACACACCCATGATTAATTAAGAGAATTAGTACATGCCCTTATGCATACGTTTTGCGTCCTCACGATACCAAAGTGTCACGTCTTTGCCCTGTTTCCTGTCTGTTCTCATGTCTCTGTGTGTGACCCCCACGTGACCCGCGCTCCTCTGTGTTGTTCCCCTGTAATTTTCCATTCACCTGTGTGTAATTTGTAGCTCCGCCCCCTAGCCCCAGGTGTTTTTACTTCCCGTGTGTGTTTCCTGTCTATTTATAGCCCTGTCTTTCAGTCTGTATTCGTCGGTCTTTGCACTAACCCCTGTTGTTTTGTATCTCTGCGTTTCTTCGTATTCTTAGCCATATTCCTTTATTCCGTATTTATCTTCTAGTTTATTTCTTCTTTTTTCCTAGTTAATTTCTCGTTTATTTCCTTGTTCTGTTTTGTTTTCTTTATCTAGTTTTAGCTATTAGTTTGTTTGTTTTTGTTTAGCCTCCCTGTTTGTATGTTATCGCTACCCATTGTTTGTTTCTTTGTTTATTTGTTTATTTATTTAATAAAATTTCGCATTACCTGCGTTTACGTCCGCCTTCTCGTCTTCCTGCCTGATCCTACCATGACACAAAGACACATCCATAAACCCTAAATCCAGCTGCGCAATCCACAATTCACCGGTGCGCTATAGATCACTAAAATAGGGCCTATATGTTAAAAGTTCTATATTTAAACATTGTATATATAATTATGTACTGTAGAACTTGGTGGCAGCAACACACTTTACAAAAGTCGAAGCGCTGCAAACCCAAAAAAGATTTAACTCAACAATAAACAGAATAATGAATAAAATAACACACAAAGCACCGCACTGTTAAAGGTCTCATTTCGTCGTTTTAAAATTATTTTTTAAAATGTCTAGTTGTGGTCTCTATTATAAATGAATGCCATGTGAGAAAAAGTGCTCAGGTGTTTCCATTTTGCCCTGATTTAGATCACTGAATTAGTGGTCTCTGAAGAAAGAGAGGTTTTGGACTCTTGCTCATAAATATTCATACATGCAAACATATCGCCTCTGATTGGCTAACAGCACTGCAGCAGAGAACGCCTACATGTCCCCCACCCCAAATTTACAGCTCTGAAACTCAAAGGACAAAATGTTTTCAGAGATACAGTGCTTGGTGTAAAGAAACAGCACTAGGTAAGTGCTAGTGATAGTGCTAGGTGAAGTTACCCTTAACCCAGTTCTCCCACACGGCATTGATAACATTTCTTTCAGCTTCATTCAGTGCTTGGGCAGTTTCACCACGTCGAAGCCCCAGAGTCCGCTCTATATCATAAATTCAGAGCGAACGCAATACTTATCTAACATTAACTAGCTCTGTAAACAGAAGCTGTAAACAGACTAAACAGAGCTGTTAGCTCCTCCTTAGTTAACGAGACAGTGTCTACTCTACTCCAGCCCGGGGCCTGTGGCGGGCCTGAGTCGAGGTGGGCGAGGCCATAAACTCAATGGTTGATGTCAACACCCTAACATCTCTCTGATCAACTCATATTTCTGAGGATTTTTTTTAACTAGCTACTGTAGACAAGGGAGGCTGAGAAACAGTTTGATGTGCAGCATCCATATACAACTCAAAGAGACCTATAGTATTTCACAAAGAACAAGAAAAAGTGGATTTTAGTGGAAGGAGACCTTTAAGATACAAACGCACCGAAGTCAGAACACACCTGGCTCTTAAAGGGCATGACAAGTGACTGGTTTATTATCATACATTACACCCAAAACACACCCATTATTAAATAAACCACCTGTTATGTTCCGGGTCAATTTTGAATATCTAGAAAAATAGGTAAAATTATTTTTTCAGTATGCAACTTTTACTGCTTGCCTTAATTAGTGAGTGTAATCAACATATAATATGAAAATGATTCATCTCACATATTTGCAACCACCCCTGCAAAAAAATAAAAATAAAAATAAAAATAAATTGCAATGTTATGTTTGAATGTTATGTAAAACTATTGTTTTATATATTGGTCTTTTAAAAGAAATGAAGTAGTGAAACATTAAAAAAAGTTTGAACATGTATCGTTTTGTATGAACACCATTGTACTAAATATTGAGAGAATAATTAGCAATGGAGTTAGTAATAAAATATTTACACTGCTTGTAAGGTTTTTTTGGGGGGGTTCAGACATCTTTTGGATAATTAAACATAAACCGGGTCAAACTGACAAATGAACATAATAGGAGGGTTAATAGAATTAGTTCATGATTTTTGTGTGTTTTGAGACGTGCAAGGCATATTTTTTGTGCCCTTACGATACCGAACACACACCGACATGCCCTAAATCCAGATACATGATCCGCAATTGACCCAGTGCACTATAGAACAGTTTTTAGTGTCCATTTAAAAAGAAGTTTAGACCAGGGAACTCTGTATGGAAAACTGTATGTTTTTGGTAAAATTATCAAATATCTCACTTTCAACATCTGGCGCTGGGGTTATAATTGTACAATTCAGAATTCCATTACTACACATTCTAGAATTCCACTATGGAATTTCACCGGTGTTCTGTAATTGATGCCATTGTGTTCCATTGTTCCAGTGCATTACCCAGAGAGCCACTGCATAGCCATTAGTTATTTAAGAATTTCAGAGCCCATTTTGTGCTTGAGAGTTCTAGTACTGATTCCATTTTAAATTCCAGCTTTCCAACTGCGCATTACAGTCTTCCATTATGTGTTCCAGGATTCCCCTGTGCATCCCAGTGTCCCACGATGCATTCCGTTATGCATTCTGGTGTTCCATTACACATTGCTTCGGGTATTTCCTTGCACATTCCAGCATTTCATTACACAATTCAGTGCACATGCAGGTTTCCATTACAAATTCCAGAATTCCATTATGTGGTCCAGTGTTCTATTATGTGTTAAGAATTGTGTTATTGTGGAAAGAAACACTCTTTGGAAGCCCAAAAATTGTTTTTGTTTTTCTCAAGTGTTTCTCCGGTGTTTTGGGACATTGTCTTGTTGCATGACCCAAATTGTATAGCTGAGTTTTAGCTGATGTACAGATACTTTTACATTATCCTGTAGAATGTTTTTATCCTTAATGATTGTAAGTCCATACTTTACTTTAAGACGATGTCTAAACAGTCCTAAACAGCACCTCATCTCTACTGAACAGGGCACCCTTTGGGACACTGTCAAGCAGGGACACTAAATAAAGCTCACTTTTCTATTGGCAGCCATGTAAGGGCACTCATTAAGACAATTTATGTTCTAGAGGGCACATCATCATAATTTATTATAAGAAAGGGCACTCTAGGGGGCACTCTATATTATCTCTCATGTAAAGGGCAGTCAGTGAGGCACTCAGTCTTGTTGTTACTACTCTAGAGGGCAATTTAGGGATTTTTTTTTTTAACCATGGGGACATGAGGGATCAGTGATGTGTCCCATGCTACCTTATGGAAGGTTTAAGGTTCAGTGAAGCTGAATTATTAAATGTATTAATATCAGAATCAATACCGATAAAAGATCAGATCGGCCGCGTCTTTAATATTCACATGCACATGCAGGTTCACATAACTGCATAACTGTTTTGGTGCCACAGCGTTTCAGAATTCCATTACTTTTAGGCATTTTTTACTTAGAATTATCTTCTGCTAGAGTCAATAGAGCCAATCCAGATATAATAAAGATATGACTGAATGTGATTTAAGATGTGAAAATCCCTTTTTTTTTAATCATGGTCACTTTCTAGAAATAGACTTTGTTTTATGTATATATTTTGTAAATGTGTGGTAGTTGTTACATCTGTTTTCTACAAAATTTTCATAAAAACTTGATTACAGAATTCCATTGCTGATTACACCAGGTGTTCCATTGAGTATTCCAGCATTCCATTACATATAATATTGCGGAGTAATGTTTCTGTTACAAATTCTATTACGTTTCACCATTCCAAGCCATTTTCCATTGCACATGCAGGTTTCTAGTACAAATGCAGGAATTATCCACATTATGTATTTTTCCAGCATTCCATTCTGTAAGTGTCAAATCAAGAGTCTGTTAAATGTTCCAACGAGGCACATTCTCTAAACCTCCTCTAAACTTCTAAACTTCAAGAATTCCATTAAGAGACCCCAAGACTCCACTGCATATTCTAATAAATGCTGAACAATTCTTTCAATTAAAACAGGTTTTTAAAACCAAACCATGAAGGGGAACCCAAACTCAAAGGAAGAACCGCCCTAAAACCCTAAGGACAGACCATGAACATTAAAAATAAGAACATGCCTTAAGAGGATGAACCACAGAGAAGAACCAAAACTCCAAGGAGAGGCATCCTCTGAAGGAGCACAGAACGGAGCCAAAAAGACTCAAAAAGAGAACCTGCATAAAAGCATGAGGAGACAGCAGTGAGATGAACCAAGACTCAGTAGGAGGACATTTAAAAATGGCTTAAAGGTCCAGAGCATCAGCTGGAGTAGATCACTGAGGTCCAACCAAAGATGGTCAAACCATTTTTCTCTTAGTTGCTGTCATGTGTTTGGGGTCCATTTCTGCAACTAATTGTAAAGTTTTGATAAAAGGAAACAAGATGCAATACACACACACACTTTTCACACATTTTTTTCAGTTTGTGCACGTTTTCCTAGCTCTCTCTGTGGGTACTCCTGTTTGGCTCTCTGGTTGGTTTTATAGGGGCTTTATGGTCCCCGGCCTGCTGTTGGAGCTATAAAAGAGAAGTCCCTGAGTCACAATTAAACTGAGATAACGGAGAGAGAGAGAGAGAGAGAGAGAGAGAGAGAGAGAGAGACAGAGAGAGATACTCTCTGTTGAATATTTCATCCAGGCTCTTGATCTTTCCCTCTTTCTCTGATGTATCATTGTCAGCAGCTTGTCATCTTAACATACACTGCACGAATACAAGGCATGCGCACACACACCCACACACACACACACACGCGCACAGCACAGACGTTACAATGCAGATCACTTCCACACACTCAGAATTAAGAAAAAGTAAACCCAGGTTACTTAAAAAAACAAACAAACAAACAAAACCACAACAGCTGGTCAAAAACACCATCAAATTACTTGTAAATGATCCATTTAGTTATGAACTAAACGCAAAAACGCAGCTCATAAATATCCATGATGAGACCGGCAGAGCAAATCATACACAATGAACGAGTCACAGAACGGAATAAATGAAGTCGAAACTCGAGACGAGTGAAAATGTACTGTATAAAAATGAGCAAAACATGGAGATTATTGTCTGCTGATGAAGTAAATCAGTGTAAAATGCTCAGGAACGCCGCTCTTCAGCACGCTAGTCACTCATAACTCATACTAATTTTCCACTAATCCACTCTCTGCACAACCATATTCCTCCTTAATACCTTCATATTAAGGCTCAGATACAGCATACGGGAAGCACCACTGAGAAGTAACAAGACTCAAATAGAAATAATAAGATTGCGCTTAAAACAGACACAAAAACAAACAGTGCAAGACTACAAAAAATATTCTAAAGACATTGACAATAAGTCATGGAAATGTAGAACCCATGTTTGAGAACATAAGAACATGATGAAGAGAGAATCTCCTTAAGATCAAGAGGAAAAAATCTGAGAAACACCTGAGAAAGATCATCAAAAAGGACCACAAAAGAAAACAATAGCAAAAGGAAGCATAAGTATAGTAATGAAAAAAACCTAAGAGTCAAGAATCAACAGCAGAAACTTTCTAAGGTCTTGAGAAAGAACCAATGAGAATAACAAAGGCTCAAGTGTAATAATAATCCACTGAAAAAAAAACATGACTTTTTTCAAACCTTATGAAGAACCACTTAAAAACAGTAATAAAAGTAAATAACCCCTTAAATAGATAAAAAAGAATCAAGGTAACACCTTCTTCCTTGGATGGTCCGTTGATACCTCGTAGATGATTGTCTATTTAATGTAACTGAACTATAAGGTGAAAGCAAATGATTTAGCATAGATTCATGGTTAAGGTTCTACATGGCGTCTATAATGGACCATCCAAATTAAGAAAAAAAAAAACAGAATCACTAAGACAAAACAATACACAAAAGCAGTATCTAAATAAGGTAATGAGGAAGAACCCCTGAGAAGAACCAAGATGCAAAATAAAAACTTCTTTACAGTCACATGGAAAAAGGCTGCGAAAGTCTAAAAAGCATAGCCTTCCTAAGATTATTATGATGAACCATGGAGAGGAACCAAGACTCCCTAAGATCACAAGAATAAAACCCACAGAAAAGGAAAAGATACTCAAAAAGATAGCTTAAATAAGTAATAATGATGACTCAAAAAGAGAACTTTTCTTAAGATCTTATGGAGGAAACAATGAGCAAAACTTGAAAGAGGACCCTAAGACCATAAGGATGAGCTGTATACAGTACAACTTACCAAAGCTAAACGATGAAGAAACACTGGAGTAAGATTAGAAATAAAATTTAACATATTCTCAGAGCATGGTGAAAAAACATTAAAAGAAATGAAGACCCAAGAAGAAAGGTAAAGATACAATATCCCTAAGAGCATAAGAACAAACCATTGTAGAATAAACAATACTCTAAAGCAAAACTCCAATTAAGATCACTTTTAAGAAAGTAAAGTAATGAGAAGAAACACAACTTGAATGGAGAACTTAACTTAGATCATAAAGAAGAACCAATGAGAGAAACCAAGACTCAAAAGAGAACTCTAAGAGCACTAGGATAAACAACTGAGAAAAATCTAAATCAAAATACAGCCTTTCCTAAGATCATGGAGAAGAACCAACAAGAAGAGTAAAGGTTTAAAGGAGAACCTTCCAAAGGCAATGAGAAAGAACCACTGAAAATAAGAGTAGAAATAAAAAGAAGAACTTTTTTTAGAGCATGGCAAAGAACCACTTATAGATGACAGTCACAAAATGTGAATTCCTTATGAAGACAGAATGGAACCACTGAAGGGAACCAAGAGGGAAAATGAATTGCAGCCTATAAGGAACCAAGACTTAAATAGAGGCCGTCCTTAAGATCTTACAGAAAAAAGAAACCAAGACTTAAATGCAGAACCTGCCTACTGATCATGAGAAAGAAGCACTGACAAGAACAAAGACTCAAAAGGACTGCCTATATAGGCTAAAGAAAGACCAAAGAAAAGAATGAAGACTCAAAAGGAAAACCTGGTATTGAGAAAGTACCACAGAAGAGAACCAGGGCTCAATTGTAGCGCTACCACCAAAACTCTGGTTCTTGAACCAGTTCCGTTAGGGCTCAAAAGACCCGTGATGCTTTTCAGTGAACCAGTAGTTCCACCAGGTTTTAGTGGAACCATCAAAACATCACATCATACACCATCAACAGAGGGTGTTGTACAGCGGTCGTGAACAGAAGCTAACAGACACATCCACAGATGATTCGTGCTAAAGAGCCTCGTATTCTTTGGTTCAAAATTAGGTTCTCAAACTTTCCATTCTTTTAAATAGCAGGGTACTTTAATTTTTATTCCTCTGCCCGGACCCGACCCGGCCCGAGGAAAGTAATGGAAAATCTCGGGTCGAGTCCAGGCTCCAGGAAATAGTCTGTGATGTTGCCATCTAATTTTTAATACTAAAAAATACTAATAAAGCTATGGCCTGATAAATCATCATATACCTAAGTAACAAAGTATTATTGTTAACGAAAACGAACGAAATAACAAAAACTGAAATTGAAAGTTCTCCTTAACTGAGACTAATAAAAACAGTAATTAAAAGAAAAAACTAAAACGAACTGAAATTGCAGATTGAATACCCTTATTTTCATGTTTGTTAATTTGTTTCCACTACAACAGTTTAATAGCGGGTGGTGTTGTGCCGTTTCTGCTCTCAAAGCGGAGCCGGATTCTGCGGGGGTCAGATTTCGGCAGCGCACAAAGCGCCTCGCGGCCCACTTTATTACTTATATTAATTACTTATATTTACAGCGCTTGAGCTAGCGGCGAAATAATGACAGAAAACCCTGAGGAAACTGCAGAATTCTGTATGGGATTAAAAAACTGTTTTGTAGAGAAACAGGAGATGAGGAATATTTGAGAAGCAGCTGTAACCTGTGAGTAACTCATACACCAGAACTCCCCACACTGCAGGATAAACTGATAAATCTGATCATTTCGGTGGTTGGTTGGTTGTTGGGGTTTTATTGCCACTCCAGCACAAATGTGGCTATTTGTGGCGAACTTTCGGTGAAAATGAGTGAAACCTGTAGAGTTTATTGAGTTTTTGCTGTATGATCTCCTCAATGAGAACCCCTAACCCATAACCAATCAGTGAGCTTACATTTAATAATGTCTTAAATGTCCCGTTTTTCAAAGTACAGATTTGGCACGTCACGTGGTTAATATAGCGTCACCATATTTAAATACCGTGGTATACCGAAATACCGTCATACCGCCCAACCCTAATATCTAAGATAATTAGGATGAAACTCCAACAGGACCACTAGGAGTAACTCAAACTCCTAGAAACCATGATGAAGAACCACAGAGAAAAACCAAGACTCAAAAGGAGAGACTCCCCAAGATCATGAAGAAGGAATATTATAACTAACCAAGAAGAAATCCAAGGGGCAAAAGATCAATTTCCTAGGATCATGAGGAAGGAAAACAGAAAAGGACCAAGACTCAAATGGAGAAACTGCCAATGAAGAAAGAACCTGAGGAAGAATCCTTGAGTCCAATTAAATTCTCCATACTCCATACAGATAAGAACACACAGAACTGCTGAAATAAACTGAGCCTCAAAAAGGAGATGCTTCCTAAGACCATGAAGGAGAACCACCAGAGAAAAGTTTGGCTTTCTGTTTTTGTAGATTGGTGCAGAGATTTTTTTTTTGTTGTTGAAAATGTTCCAGCTCTGGTATGATTAGGGTTCTCTCATATCCCCGGATCTCTGCTTTACCTCAATTAGACGCTTTGATGTCTTTTCCCACCATCGCTTCAGACGCAAAGTCCCATATGAGAGAAACTCAAACACCAAACGGCACAACATGTGAAGGCGAACCTCACCCCGGGTCGAGCACTCCGAAGAGAGCGCCCAGACTGTTTGGTCTGCGACGCTCACCGCAAAACCAAAACACTGCGGCTTATTAGCCGGGCTAAAATCCCTCTGCATATGCTGTTGATTTTGGCCGCCATCCAAATCACCTTGTCAGCGTTGCCAATGTTTTTTTGGATCGGCACCCATTTGCGAAGCAATTAAAAGTTTTGAGTTAAATTCGTATTCAGTTTTCTGCTTTTTTTTTTTCCTTCTTCATTTTCAGGGCCACCCGCTCTCAGTTTGAGGTTATTTGCTAATCACATATATGATTTATGCTGACAGTGTGATGGAAGTATTTATGCAATGGAAATTACAGAAATTGTGATTGCTAATTAGTACTTTATTATTATGCTGCACATTTCTCTTCTCCGGAGCGTTTTACTTTGTTTCCACTGAGGTTCAGCAGACTTCAGTTCGGATTCTTTATCATTCTTTCTCTTTGATGAGCTCCACAATCATCGTTAGGAAAGCTTTAGAAATACTCGGAATCCCCAAACTTTGTCCCAACAGTCGGCAGCCGTGAACACCTCTAAGCAGCTGCTGAACAATGTGATGCTGAAGAATTACCACAGGAACCACAGCCTCTTGACTTCATCAAGAATGGCTCAAGAATATTTCAGACTAGAAGACAAAAATTTCCAAAACAAGAACTAAAGAACTTTAAGCTAGTTTTACTTTAGTTTTACTAGCCATGCAGGGATTAAACATTGTTGTGCATTGTTATTCTTATGTCAAAATGATACAAATACACTAGAAATACACAGAATTGAACTAATCACATAGTGTAACATAGCAACCACCTAGCTGCACCCAAGCAACCTCTACCAACCAACTGGTATGCCGTAAAATAAAAAAAACAAAAAAAAAATCCTACAGTAGCTGAGAAATGCATTAGCTACTACCTTGTAGGACCATAGCACCCATCTTGCAAGCACCAAAGCAACCACCTAGGGAACCACAACAACAGCAACAACCACTTAGCAAAACCAGAGCAGCCACCTGGGATACAATAGCAACTGCCTGGCAAGGTAGCCAAAACAGCTAAGCCTAGAATTAACATAAACAGTGATGTCTAATGACAGTTTTTTTTTAGTAAAAAATTATTTAACACGTTGCTATATCCAATCCAGTAATTAAATTAAAGTTACTTATTCAAGTCACTGAGTGTAGACAAAGATATTGTAGAGTCCAGCTGGACGCGTTGAAAAGATGGATGAGAAAGACGTTAACAGTTGTTGGGAAATTAAGGGGTTAATGCTTAGAAACGTAATGTTTTCTGGGAATTGTAGGGTCTCTCACTAATTTTTGGTGGTTTTGCTTGGCCAAGCAGGCTACAATAAATGCCCAGCACTTCGTTTAAACATACTACTTCATGTATGTAACCCCATATTTTAAATATGTTTATAGTAAAATTATAATACATTTAATGAATATTGCAACTGTATCACTATTATACACGGAGTATATTAGGAATGTACTAAGAATTGATGTTAAATATATTTACATTATAGTACAAATGTGCTTCTTGTTCCTGTCTTTAGTAAGTAGCACACTTCTATACTTCTATACTTCGTTGGGTATAAAAATATATTTTAATATACTGCACTACAATTTTTAGTGTGCTGCAAATGTACTTAAAGACTTTAAATTAATGCCTCTGAGTTTAGAATGGGAGATCATGAAAGCAGGTGTAAAGTAGAGGCATCCCAAAACTTTTGTCTATATATTGTATTTCTATATATACATAAGAGAGAAAGAGACACAGATAGAAAGAGAGAGAGAGAGAGAGAGAGAGAGAGAGAGTCTCTAAGGATCTGTACCAGGTCAGCTGTGAATGTAAAATGTGAATCCTGGACAGAAACCCTAGGAGAGTGCCAAGCGAAGCCCAGCTGCCATCACAGTGCCCAGTGTGTGTGTGTGTGTGTGTGTGTGTGTTGGGGATACTCCCTTGACACTGCTGCAGCGTTTTTGGCCTATGCTGCTAAGCTTGTTGTTGTTTTCTGGCCGGATGCTGTATGCTCACGCTCACATTCACTCTTTTAGTCTAAACCAGGGCTGTCATACTCAACCACATAAAGATCCACATAAAACAAAAAAAATAATCAACAAAGCCGGGGGCCAAAGTACATGTATGTTTTTATACATGCATAATAAAGGAACTTTAAAAAGGGAAATAATCTTTTAATGAGTACTTAAATGATTCATAAATATTTACGCTACAATATCTACAGATTAATGTTAAATGTACCCAGAAGGCAGGTCTTTAAAAGGTACCTATTTTCATTACCTATAGAACTGCCATATTTTCCATGCGGCAAGTGCGTTAATACATCCGCATTGACAATACTACTTCAGTTATGATTGTCAGAATTTTTAAAAGAATTAAAATATTGTTTTATTCCATTTAATCCAACTTTTTTTTTTTTATTTAAATTTGTGATTTTCTCTGCAATGAACCATAATTTTATACAAATCCTAATTCTGAATGTTAAAACCCTGAGTTCTGCTGAGAATTTTGAAACATAAGTGGAGTTTAAAACACTGACTTTTATTAATTATTTGTGATAAAATAGAATGGGTTATGGTTTTGAGAGTAGTCCCGTGCATTAATACATCCGCATTGACGGTACTCCTTCAGTTATGATTGTCAGAATTTTTAAAAGAATTAAAATATTGTTTTATTCCATTTAATCCAACTTTTTTTTATTTAAATTTGTGATTATCTCTGCAATAAATAACACTTTTATACCAATCCCAATTCTGACTTCTAAAGCCTGAGTTATGCTGAGAATTTTTGAATATAAGTGGAGTTTCCCTTTTAAAACACTGACTTTTATTAATTATTTGTGTTAAAATAGAATGTGTTACGGTTTTGAGAGTAGTCACATGCGTTAATGCGTCCGCATTGATAGTACTACCTCAGATATGACTGTCAGAATTTTTAAAATAATTAAAATATTGTTTTATTCCATTTAATTTAACTTTTTGAATTTAAATTTGTGATTTACTCTGCAATAAACAACAATTTTATACCAATCCCAATTCTGAATTCTAAAGCCTGAGTTATGCTGAGAATTTGGGAATATAAGTGGAGTTTCCCTTCTAAAACACTGACTTTTTTCAAGCACTTTACTCCACCACCTACAAATCCAGGTTGTTGTGAAAGGTGTAGCGCTGAAGTGCTGAAACGAAGCGCTGCTGAGTGTATCTGAGTGCTGAAAGGGCTGCTCGACTGACCGCTTGGACAAATCGTACTGACGCGTACGATTACATAAGCGCAATTAAGTGTCATTTTATATCAATTTGCCATCACTTTTCGATGCCCAGTCACTCAGCTTCAGCGATACATCACTGATAGATTGAATATATGTGTGTATGAATGTGTGTATGAATGCGTGCGTGTGTGTGTTTATGAGTGTGTGTACGTGTTTTCAACATTGCGTAGACTCTGGCTAATGGAACGTAGGACTGTCGACCTCTCGGCAGGTGCACACACGCAAAGGTCGGAAAGAGAGATGCAATTTCCTGCATTCGAGCCATAAAACAAACACACACACACACATACACACACACACAGCAGTGTAAATGCTGTCAGATTCTGGTGCCAGGACAACACTTAGCAGGCAGTGCTCTGACTTTTAGGGCACCGGCCGCGGCGTGCCAAAAACGCAATTACGACAGCCGATTTGCACAGACGCTTCTATACAAGCAGGCAGATCTGCGTTGCTGTGTGTTTCTGTGTTTATAAGAGTGTGTTTCTGTGTTTGTGTGTGTATGTGTGTGTGCGTGTGTGTGTGTGTGTGTGTCATTTCCTCAGCATTTAAACAGAGCAAGTAGTTGAAAGGTTAATCGCTAATGCAGCCGCAGAGCGTTCGGAAACGCCTCCTAGCACGCAGCTAAAACCTGTTGCGTTCTAATTAAGTGGATAATAATTACATGGTCACAAACAACAACATTACAGATGCTCGTTACAGGCACTGTTCCCTCTAAAAGTAGTGGGACATCAAGGCTAATCCCTTAGCTTTTTCCCTACAGTAAAGACAACTGGGTTAGAGGTCAGAAAACGTTATATTTCGATTAATCTGACCACAAATTTTGCCTGAATTTGACTAATTTTAAACTTTGGCTCAAAAAAGACGGTGTTTTTTGGGGTGGTGTTGATATATGGCTTGATATATTTGCATGATATGCACTGAAAAAATGTGAAGTAGGATTTACTTTAAAAAAAATAACTGAGCATATATTCAAGTAATATTTATTCATAATTTTGAGTGTATTTACTGACACATTTTTCAGTAATTTCAGTAATTTTTCATTTTTACTCAATTAGATTTTACTCAGTGTATCTTAGTAGATTTTACTACAAAAGTGTAGCCCCACATTCTCCCATTAGTAATTGCTTACCTGCCAAATATTGTATTTATTGTATTATAGTATTAATTTCATAAATAAAAAAAGAATTGATATATTCTTGATATTTTCAAGAGAATTGGCCACCTAAACAAAATAAGCTAGCTTCCCACAAAAGGTCACTATGAAATTTATAATCAATATATATATTTGTAGAAATAACCTTATATTATACCATATGATATCAAAATGTGGCAACTAAGTTACATAAAAGCTGTTAAAAAGGTTATGTTTTATCAAATTTGAGAGACAATTACAAACTTGCTTGCTGCTTCCTTGGTTCCTTCACAAACGGGTAAGTTAAATGATGCAACTTCCTGTCTTTAAATTGGTTTCAACATAAAAGTCCCATAAAAGTAGTAGTATATTGATGGTCGCACCACATGATATTTTGTAAAATGGAGATCGTCGGCCAAGGTTTGCTTGTATATTACGATGGAAATAAAATTACTAAAACACACTTTAAAATCATGTCAAATAGGGCAGAAAAAAATACACAACAAAAGCTGACATGCGCATGCATGGATCCTGTAGGATTCCTTTTACTTGCAGTTTTCAGTTTTGCTTCCTTTTACTTTTTACTTCTTTTTGCTTCTTTTTATTTTATTTTAGCAAATAGTAGTGCATATAATTTTATGTGAAATTCTTGAGTAACTTGACTGTACTAGATTATTCTTTTAGATAGTACTTAAATAAACTTGATTATATATACAAAGACAAAAAATATTTTATCCCTGGTAAAAAAAAAAAATACTTATTGTACTTAAAACATATTGAGAAATGTCTAAGTATGCTGTAAATATACTAACATATTTATATACTATATAAAATATATGAAAAGTAAATTCATACTATGCTTTAATACTTTTTAAAAAATACAATATAGTGTATTTTAAATAAATAGACTACTATGAAGTACACTTCATAGTATATACTTCTAAAATACTTATTTACAGATATACTTTTGTACATTTTTAGCAAAGTGTGTTAAAAACAACTGTTACTTAAAGTGCAATGTATCATGTAACTTTTTAGAAAGTACATTAAATTACTACTACTAATTTAAAAAACATTAAGTAAATTTGTAACACTAAATATTGTAGTACAGTATATTAAAATATATTTTCATACCCAACGAAGTATACTAGTATACTGTGCTACTTACAAAAGACAGGAACAAGAAGCATATTTGTATTCTATAATTTTTAATAATTTTTTATTTCTGAATTTTCCCCATTTTTCTCCCAATTTGGATATCCAATTGTCCCACCCATAGACTGTATATAGCTGGACAGAGCATCGTCTCTTAAAAGTGAAGCCACCACAGGTCGGGCGCCCCCTGCTGTTCAGCTGCAGAAAGCTGTGTAACTCCACCCATCCCCATAGGTTTCAATGGCAAAACAGACAACTTTCAATCACGTTTTTTTTCTAATATACTGTAATTCTACCTCCATTATTTAAATGCAACAGCTAGTGTAACCTCTGCTTATATTGTCAAATTTTTATATCCCCACAGAATTCGGTTTTTAAAACTTTATTCGGCTCTATTCAAAAAAGGTGTGGTTATGGTAAAAGGGCTGCTTATGGGCGGGACCAATAACAGACCGTCAGCTCCGCTCCGCCCCACTCTGCAGTCTGTGACCGCGAGGCAGCCCTCAGGGGCGGGGTTATTTAAATGAGTAGGCGGTCTCTCCACAGCCTTTCTCCCTCCTCTGGTCTCTACTGCGCAGACTCTGGTCTCTGAATCGCCAAAATGGCGGAAGATTTTAGCTTCATTTTCATTGAATGAATGGGAACGGCGACACGGCGTCCATCTTTATATACAGTCTATGGTCCCACCCCTTTGTGCCTCCCCATCAACGGTGGTTCCTGCGACCCTTGGAGGATGCGGACGAGCACAGGCCTCCTCCGACACATGTGAAGTCAATCACCCCTTTTTTCGAGCTGCTGCTGATGAATCATTGCCTGAGCAGCTAGCGCGCTCAGAGGAAAGCACAGCGGCCAGGTTCCGATTCATCCGCTCACAGACGCCTCGTGCCGCCCAGTTCCACCTTTGAGTGTGATAGGGAGAGAGCGCCATCTACCCACCCGGAGGGAGCAAGGCCAATTTTGCTCCCTCTGAGCGCCGGCAGCTAATGGCAAAGCTGCAAGAGCAGGGGTTCGAACCTGCGACTTCCCGCTCATAGTGGCAGCGCATTAGACCGTTGGACCACTCGGAGCCCTGCATATTTGTACTCTAATGTAAATATATATAACATATAATAATCAATTCTTAGTACATACCCGGTGTATAATAGTGATACAGTTGTAATACTCAATAAATGTATTATTTTACTGTAAGTATATTTAAAATTTTGGGTAAAATACATAAAGTAGTCTGTTTAGATGTTACCTAAGTATTTTTCGTTGATCTCCATTTTTTTCAGATTTTTAGTTTACTACATAATTTGAACAGACAACCTGTCCCTTAGATTGTGCCAAAATTTCTTGATGAACCGACCAATAGAAACTCTTCAAAATGACCTGAAATAAACTCTTTTACATTGACTTTCATTGAAAGTTTACAAGGTTTTTTCTCTCTCCTGTAAAGATGCTGTTTTGGAGATAAGTGTTTTTCATTGGACAGCGACAATTTAAAATAGTTTCATTTTAGTTTAGTATAATAAGTACAAAAATCGTTGTTCCATTTTACAGACATCCCAAGTTGCACAAGTTGATTTCAAAAGTTGACTTGCACACACACCAAAGGATAACGAAACTTTACTTTTATTTTAATTAATTTTAAATTTTAAATTTAAATTTTTATTAAATTTAGAGTATTCAGAGGTGAAATGAGTTTTATATTTTTTTCTTTTTGGAAGGCCCTGCCTCTGCTTTCCCTGCCTCCGCCATGATCTGCTTTCTCTCACTCACTGAACAATTCCCGTCCGGGAGGGGGGAAAAACACTGCCCGCCCTCACTAAAAACTGATTGGCTGTCTCACAGACTCTTTGCAGAAAACAGGTCAATTTTTACTCTCTCCTTCCCACACGAGATTACAGAAAAAAAGTCTGTCGCCTGTGTGCGCGTTTGTGTGCAGTGCACTCTTAGGGCACTGGTTCTGAATTCCGGGAGGTTATATGTGACTCGCGGGCATCAGGGAGCCACTACCGAAATGCGGGAGACTCCCACAGCTTCAGGGAGACTTGGTTTGTCTGATTTTAGCACTACAAGAACACTTTAGTGCACTATAGCATAATAATGATTAGTATACTTTAATCTACTTTTTTCACTAGGGAAAGTGTGGAAAAATTCAGGATAAACTCTTTATAAATACCCTTGATTTCAAAACAAGAACAAACACAATGAGCTGGTGTTACAGTACTTTTGTCCATTAAGTGTATAAAAGGATATCAGGCTCTCAGGTCGTAGATTAGAGTATACTAAGCACTATTATGCTATAGAGCACTAAAGTGTTCTTGTATCCACATTTTAATCAGTATTTTTAAAGAGTGCTGAAATGGAACAACATTTTTTTGTACTTATTATACTGTAATTGTATAAAAATAGTATAAACGTCTTACCAAAAATGTGCACTTACTTAACTTACTTACTTAAGTGTACTTAACTGTACTAAAATGGAACTATTTTAAATATACTTAAGTAACATTTAAACTATTTATACTACTTCATGTATGTAACCCCATATTTTACATAGGCTTAAGGTAAAATTATAATATATTCTCAGCTGTCAATCACCACTTCGCCACACCCCTTTAAATATCACGGAATAACTTCTATAAAACGTATTAACTGTACAGAAAAACACAGGGGGTTATCAACACAGGAGAGGGGCTTGCAGAATGTACAGAACCCAACTTCCAAATAAAAATCCTGGATGTGTAATTTTAGTTTAAAGATTCCTCCATCTCTCATTCAATTGAATGGAAATAGGCGGGGTTAAAAGTTGTACTGGAGCCAGCCACCAGAGGGCGTAAGAGACGTAGTGGCTTCACTTTTTAACCCCTGTCGTGCTGTCCATACTTATATATAGTCTATGGTTTTAAAACATGAACACGATTTCAGTGCCAAAACTAAATCAAAGAGCGCCACCTATTGCTGATTTACTTAATTTTAGACACTGTAACCTAGTGCTGGTGTTCTAATCATCCTAACTGAAGACCAGAGTAATGTACAGACATCATACACAAATCATCAATCAATCAATCAATCAATCAATCAATCAACCAAACAACTCTTTATATATAAAGGGTTAAACATTAAAAAAAAGATAAAATGAAGATAAAAAGAAAAGATTAATAAAATTAAAAAACATTATTAACATTATTATTATTTTATTGTTGTTGTTTTTATTGTTATAGTTATTTTTATATTAAATTATAATAATAAACTTATAAGAATAAGAGTAATACAAAACGAAAATAAAACACACTGAAAGAAATAAAAAAGAAATAAAGAACTAAGAGAAGAAATAAAAGAAGAAATAAGATAAAGTAAAACATGTAACTTACAGGCTGTCTGAAGGTGGTTAGATATTAAAAGTTTATAAATCATATCAAACAGCAGAAGTTACAAAATCTAACAGCATAGTGAGATCATTCTGTTATCAAACCTCATGAATTAATCTCAGGAAACACCAACATCCAGACTCCAACACGCTCCAACACTACTGCTGAGTTCAGCTGTTAGCTAGAATTCAGACACTGGCTGCACTCCGGTGTTGTTCAATAACTAAAGACTAAACTACAGCTATAATTCACAGTTAGCTGTTAGCATTGCTAGTTAGCTGTTACCATCACCAGTTAGCGTCACCAGTTAGCCGTTAGCCTTGAAAGTTAGCTGTTAGGCTAATCTGCCATGTTTATTTTTCATAATAAAAGCCCCAGGGTAGAAAAATAATTTTAAAGATGACTAAAATCAAGGACTGTATTACATAATATAATAAAACATCAATTTCTGGGAGCACTTTTTTCATTCTGACCTTACTAAGTAAACATTTAATCAATATATGGTCTAATATATAAATTCTGTTGATATTTGCATCTCATTTTAAATATTTTAATCAGGGATGTTGTATTTTATTATTACTAAGCAACATATTTCAGATATTAATGTGAAAAATGTATTAGAGTTTAGTTACTTTTTAAGACATATATAATTAGCCTAGAATCTTTAGGTTACGACCGTAACCCCGGTTCTCTGATAGCATGAGTGAGGTATCTCACTATGGGATACGCCCCTCTCGCGTATTCCTCAGAAGCACTCTAACATTACGCCAGCCCTTACTGGCTGGCCAGGTCTGACGTCCGCGGGGGGAGGCACCCCCTATAAAAGCAGGTGCCCGAGCGGCAGAACGTCATTCAAAGTTAGCTATCTCTTCTCGCTCATTGCAAGAAGGGTGGTCCGGTGAGATACCTCACTCATGCTATCAGAGAACCGGGGTTACGGTCGTAACCTAAAGTTCTCTTTCAAGCATTCATTCGGTATCTCACTATGGGATATGCTTACTCCCGTATTGCCGGACAAGCCAACCTAGACGCTGCTTGACCTGACATCAGACTGGCGTGATGAAGTAACGTCAAGCCTGTAGAACCTCATAAAGGTTGTAGGTGATGACCAACAAGCGGCCGCACATAGCTCTTGTAAGGACACCCCTTTAAAAAGAGCCCATGATGTGGCAATACCCCTCGTAGAATGCGCACACAGACCATCGGGGGGGTTCAACCCTTTTGCTGAATAGGCCAAGCCTATAGCTTTTACAATCCAGTGTGAGAGACGCTGTTTTGTAATGGGCTTGCCCTTATGAGACCCGGACCAGGAAATAAATAGTTGATCTGATTTCCTGAATGACATGGTCCTGGTCAGATACGCTCTCAAAGCGCGCACAGGACATAGCATATGTAACCGCTGCTGTTCCGGAGACGAAAACGGCGGTGGGTGAAAAGCAGTGAGCTCCAACGGAAGACACGAATAAGACGTGTCCATAACCTTAGGAATGTACGCTGGGTTAGGTCGCAGAGAAACGTTAGAGTCACCTGGACCAAATTGCATACACGAAGAATGCACTGAAAAGGCGTGTAAGTCGCCAACTCGTTTGGCAGACACGAGCGCCATAAGCAGTGCTGTTTTAAGTGAAAGCATCTTCGAATCCACCTCCAGTAAAGGTTCGAATGGAGGTCCGGATAAAGCCTCTAGTACCAGAGGCAAATCCCACTTAGGAGATAAAGGTTTTGATACAGGGCGCAAGCGACGCACCCCGCGCATAAATCGACAAATGAGGGGGTGTTGCCCCAACGTTTTGCCATTAAGTCCTACGTGACACGCAGAAATAGCAGCTAGATACACTTTGATAGTGGAAAAAGCTCTACCATTTTCAAGAAGTGTTTGTAAAAATAACAAAACACTCCTTACAGAGCATTGGTATGGCACTTCATCTGTGTCAGTACACCAATCCTCAAACACACGCCACTTAGCATGATACAAAGTGCGTGTGGACGGTGCCCTAGCACTTTGGATGGTAGCTACTACATTCTGAGGCAGCCCACATGACGTCAAATTTAACCCTTCACGGGCCAAGCCCAGAGAGCTAGGCGCTCTGGGTGAGGGTGAAAGATTTCTCCCCGCGCCTGCGAGAGCAGATCCCTGCGCAGTGGGAGGGGCCATGGTTGAGCGTAAAGCATCTGCGTTATCTCTGCTAACCAAGTCTTTTGTGGCCAATTCGGTGCTATCAGAATAACTGATAGACCCGCCTCTCTCACTCTGATTAGAGTAGGGGATATCAGAGCTAGTGGAGGGAATGCGTAAAGGAGGGCACGCGGCCACTCGTGTGCCAGCGCGTCCACTCCCAGCGGAGCATCCCTGTCCTTCAGTGAGAAAAACTGGTGGCACTGTGCGTTCTCCCTGGATGCGAACAGATCCACTGCTGGGAGACCGTACCGCTTCCAGACCATATTCACCACGTCTGGGTGAAGTTTCCACTCCCCATAGCGAGGGTGGCCCCTGGAGAGTAGGTCCGCCCCTCGATTTGACACTCCCGGCACATGCGTTGCTCTGAGTGAGAGGAGGTTGGCATTGCTCCAGATAATCAGTCTGTGTGCTAGCCTGTGAAGTTGTAGGGAGCGTAAGCCCCCCTGCTTGTTGATGTAAGCCACCACAGTCGTGTTGTCCGTACGGACCAACACATGAGAGTTTTCCACATACGGAAGAAAATGACGTAGAGCCAGGCATACTGCCCTGAGCTCCAGAACATTTACATGAGCCAAGCGTAAGCTCGGACTCCACTGTCCATTTACCGACCTCCCTTCGTGGGTGGCACCCCATCCCCATAGAGACGCATCGGTAGTGATTACTTTTCTGGCACTGATCGTGCCTAACGGTGCGCCCTGTGACAGGAAGCGCGGATGCTTCCACAGTCGCAGTGTCCGCGCACGCTGAGCTGACACAATAATTTTCCTGCGTGCGTACATTCGCGGGTCCAGACCGAGTTTCGCCACCCAGCGCTGAAACCCCCTCATATGTAGCCTCCCTAGGGGAATAGCAGCCAATGCTGACGCCATCAGACCCAAAAGTCTGTAGCACATCCTCAGCTCCACATAATTTCCCCTTCGAAACTGGGCGAGGCATGCCTGAAATGCCTCTACTCTGTCTGGGGAAAGCCGAGCTCTCATCGCCACTGAGTCTAGGGACAGTCCGATGAAAGTTACTGACTGGCTGGGGTTCAGCACACTTTTGGCCAAGTTGATTTGAAACCCCAGCCATGAGAGGTGTCTCATTAAGTATTCGGTGTGTGTCACGGCTTCTTCCTTTGACTTTGCAGCCAAAAGCCAGTCGTCCAAATACGTTGCCAGACGAATTCCATTCGCCCTGAGCGGCCCTATCGCTGCTTCTGTGCATTTGACAAAAACGCGCGGGCTCAGAGAGAGGCCGAACGGGAGTACCATATACTCGTATGTCCTCCCCTGAAAGGCGAATCTGAGAAACTTTCTGTGGGGAGGGTAAATGGGAATGTGAAAGTATGCATCTTTTAGATCGATGGTGGTGAACCAATCGTCTGGGCGTACAAACTTTAGCAGTGCTGAGTGAGTCAGCATCCGGAATTTGTACTGTCTGAGGTGTTTGTTTAACGCTCTCAGGTCCAGTATAGGTCTCATGCCCCCTCCCTTTTTGGGAACTATAAAATACCTCGAGTAGAAGCCGCTCCGGCTCTGCGTTGGAGGTACTACTTGAATCGCTCCTTTCTCTAAAAGAGAGGCTATCTCTGCTTCTAGAAAACTGGCAGCATTTCCCCTCGCCTGTGACCATATTATGTCTGAGAATCGAGGGGGGGTGTGTGAAAATTGGAGCCTGTACCCTTTCTCCACAGTTCTGAGCACCCATTGCGACGCGATACACGCGCGCCAGCGCGCTATTCGCTGTGTTACAGCTGGCTGCAGCGCCACTAGTGGAGGGCAGCACTGCCTCGCTCTGGCAGCTGCGCATGCGCGCGCGGCCGGCTCTGGTACAGAGCTTATGTGGCCCTGCGCCGCTAAGTGCACAGTGTTCCTTATGTTTTTCAACAATAGGGCATTTTTGTTTTGAAGTGCCCTCGGCCCGTGGCCTGGTTGCACAATGGGGTACAATTTTATTGTTGTTGAACACAGTGTGTTTTTGACAGTGGACAGGGGTTTTCTGAACTGAACAAAGTCCCACACTTCTGAACTGTGAGCCGCAACTGCAGGCTCTAGGGACTGGTCCCCCAGTGGGAGAGGGGCGTGTGTCTGGCAAACACGCTTTCCCTCCCCCGGCAGCGAGTTAGGTTGCCTGCGAGGCCCTCTTGCCCAGGCGGGCGCGAGGCGGCGCTTGTCGGCTTCCGTGCTGGTCCACTGGTGCAGCTGGCTTGTTACCCCATGCTCCTCCACTCTCAGCTTTGGGTTTTGCTGGTGGTCTGGGCTGTGGTGGGGTGGGTCGCTTTGGAATCCTGTAGCCAAGCGGAGCACGCGCTACCGCTTGTGCAAAGGATGGGCGGGGCGCTGAGGCAGGAGGTGGGTGCACTTTCCTGGGCAGACAGGTTTGCAGAGCCTCACCCTCCCGCTTCTTTTCCTCACAGCGGCGTTGCATAGCAGCCATAGCGGGGCCGAACAAGCCCTTTGGATCCACAGCAACATCCAGAAGCTGGACTTTTTCGCGGTGTGAGAGGCTAGACAAGTTGAGCCAGCGCGCTCTCTCCTGCGTGACCATGATACTCATCGCCCTTCCTGAAGCCTGGACAGCACAGCGATGTAGGCGAAGGCATAAGTCGGTCACCACGCACATCTCGTCCCAGAGCTTGTGCTCCGTGGTTCCGGCCATCTCCTCCTGAAGCTCAGCCTGATACGCCATCAGCATAGACGATGCGTTCAGAGCTCGCACACCGAGGGCAACGGATCTGTATGCCTTGTCGGTCATGGAGGACTGGAATCCGTCCGCCTTTGACGGGAAGCTAGGCGCGGATGTGGTCATGAAGGCTTTCTGGCCAGGATGGAGGTGGTGAGCGACCAGCGGCTCCACCTGCGGCAGATTGGACAGTCCATTCGCCTCCATTTCTGCGCAGTCCAGCGTAGCACCGCCCAGGACCGGGTTTTTCGATGAGAAAGGTTTCGGCCAGGTGCGGGTCATTTCTTCCAGGCACTCGGGGAATAGCGGAAGAACCTGTCTCTCCATACTTTTCACCCTGGGTAAGCGCTTGCCTTCATACCGAGAACCGGCCTTCTCGGGCAGAGCGCTGGGCCATGGAATGCCCAGTTTTCCTGCGGCGCGCTTGCATACGTCGTGCAGGCTCGCACCAGCAGCTGGGGAACCACCGACCTCGCCTTCCGCGCCTGAGCTACACTCGCGAGGGGCTTGAGGCATTGCTGCCTCCGTCGGTGGAAGGAACGGATCGTCATCGTCCTCGTAGGGGAGGATGTTGTCCGAACCGTCCAGTGAATCCAGCTCCGCGTCGAGGAGTTCATCCCGCTCCTCGCGCATGCAGCCGAGCTCGTCGAGCAACGGAGATACTTCATCCATGTGCTCGGCCCAGTTTGCACTGGTACTGGCTGCAGACACCTGAGGTTGACCCTCGGGAGCTGGAGGCGCCGCCATCATGGGGTCTCGATCGGTCAAACTAGCATGGCGTGCTAGTCGACGACGGAGACTTTTCATGGGCAGGCGGGCGCAGTGGATGCAAGAACCCGTGGGGGCTAGTGCGTCTTGGGCGTGTTGCAGCCCGAGGCACTCATTGCAGCAGGGGTGAGTATCTCTTGCAGAAATATTGTTCCCACATGAGCATAACCGCCCCAGCTTCTCATCTCTCTCTGAGGGAGAAAGAGAAGCCATTGCTAGTTAGCTTTGCAGCTGAAGTAACTCTTAGCTTTCCGGCTAAGTGTAGTTGGCTAAGGCTAATGTTTGGTGACAAGCTAGCCGATAGCACAGGATATAGGGTTCAGCGTACTCTAGTTTGGTGACTAGCGAGTTGCACTGAGTGTTGACCACTGTTTGGAGACAGACTGGTTAGATAGTTGTTTGGAGACAAGCCTATCTTAATTGTGTCGAATGTCGCCGTAGGAATTAGCGCCCGGCGAGCGAGTGGTTAGCTCTGCTCTGTGGACAGTAGCGTAATTCCTTGGCAGCGTCGACTTGAGTCGCTTCTGAGCGAGAAGAGATGTTTGAATGACGTTCTGCCGCTCGGGCACCTGCTTTTATAGGGGGTGCCTCCCCCCGCGGACGTCAGACCTGGCCAGCCAGTAAGGGCTGGCGTAATGTTAGAGTGCTTCTGAGGAATACGCGAGAGGGGCGTATCCCATAGTGAGATACCGAATGAATGCTTGAAAGAGAACTCCTGATAGTAACGTCTGGTATGTGTAAGAGATAATAAGTATTTACAGCATATGTTACTAATTGATTACAGGTAGTTGTTCATTAAAGGGAGATTATAAGTTTGTGCCACATATTAAATAATTGATTTGCTCCTCAGCTAAAATTCAGTTGAATCATAAATAAATAACAGAGCATGTAATTAATTATTTTTTTAATCGCCTGACAGCATTGAGCTGAAAAATACAAAATCTGGCAAAAAACGATAAAAAAATTAAAACTAACTAACCAACTATCTAACTAACAAACTAAATAAATAAATAAATAAATAAAACAGATTTCATAGGTCTCATCAAAATATGGCAAGTCCTGAGACGCATTGTGTTGCTAAGCAACCGTTTGGTTTAAAATGTTTAGATACGAATGTTTGAAGCTCAGATTGGACTGAGAAGTTCAAGGCTGAACACGAGCGACTTTGATCTGTGATTTATCCTCAACTTATTTCACTAATTTTTACTCATTTTCACTAATTTTTACTCATTTTTACTCATTTTCACTAATTTTTACTCATTCTCACTACATTTTACTAATTGTACACATTCTTACACATTTGTAAAACATTTCTCACTACATTTCCATCACTCACTCATTTACATTCACACACATTTTTAGTAATTTTTACAAATTTTTTACACATTTCTCACTAGTTTCCACACATTTCTCACTCATTTATATTCTTGCACATTTTTACTTATTTTTACTAATTTTTTTACACATTTCACACACATTTCTACACATTTCGTCACACATTTCTATCAGGGCTTTTCTCACCATGTCCAGTTTTTCAGTTTTTTTTTCAGAGCCGGAGCTGCTGGAGTACCTGGACTGGCTGAACTGAACAGAACCCCCACCTTGTGTATCCATTCAGTACATTCAGTTCAAATATACTGCAAATATGTGTAAAATATATGATATTGTTGTTTACAGTGCCCGGATCGGCTCCAACAGTGGCTTTCGTGTTCCTCTGTCCATCCTTTCCCCTGTATGGACCAGATGGAATTTTTCAGCGCCTCTACTTCCCAGCTACCGGTGAGTTTCTTATTTTCCCTTCTTTAATCTGGTTCTCTTTGTACATATGCAGCTGTACCTGACTGATCAGTAAATGAGTGTAGATGGTTTTGAGCAGCACTGATGAGGTTATTTGTGTTTTTCTGTTTATTTGCAGGCCTGTTCTACCCCTCTTTCTTCCCGATCGAGTGGGAGGACAGGTTCGAGTACTGGGAGTGGCGTCTGCGCAGCCATGCTGCACACCTGTGCTTCGTGGAACTGACTTGGAGACTCTACCAGAAGACCAGGTTTGCTTTTTTAAATAGACTTTATTAAAGATTCTAACATTACAATATAACACAATGAACAATTAACCATCATTTTCCTCATTACATAGATATAAAATGAACATTTAAATACAATAAATTCAGAAACTTTCATTTCTTACTATACTTTTTCATTTAAAACAGTCCAGGGATAATATTTGTTTTGTCTTCATTGTCGTTTGTCTTTAGGTTTGCCACATCTGCCTGCAGACAGCTGGATCCTCCGTCAGACAGGGACAACGAACACAAGGGCCCCTGCATCGCGCTCACAGAAGAGGACTGGGAACCACCACGGAAGAAGCTTCGCGTCTGATTCACCAGTATCCTTTAGTATCCTTTATTTATTTCTCTGTATATATCTCTTTATTTATCTTAAGTTTCCTTCACATTTTTTACAGTTAATAAATGTTCTTTATATTTTATAGAGTTAATTTATTTTCTTTATATTTTTAGAGAGGTAATGAATTTACTTTACATTTTTATAGAGTTAATAAGTTACATTTTCATTTTTGATCAGTTTTCTTTATATGTTTAGAGGTAATAAGTTATATATATTATATATTATTATATTATTGAATATTATATTAAATATTTTGTATATACATATATTATATAATATATTATTATATTGATAAATATATTATTTATATATATATATATATATATATATATGTATATATATATATATATATATATATATACATATATATATATATATATATATATATAATATTATATATTTAAATATTATTACTATTAATCTAGTCACAGTAGGCCTGTCACTATAGGAATTTTTTGTGGGCGATATATTGTCCCAAAAATTATTGCGATAATCGATATTATTGTAATTTTAAGCCAATTTTATTTCACTGATATAATGATAATAAAATACACAAAAAATAACCAACAAACAACAAAAAAGAAATTAAACTAAATTTTAATAATCATAGTCTTGGAAATACATATTTTTCTTTACCTACTGCAGTCCACACTGTGTGTATGAAGTCTCAGTTATTAAAACATTGGTCTGTTATTGCTGGCTAAAATACTCTTCATTGTTATATATGTGTACAAACATACAAATAAACACAATAGACGATATCACAATATCAAATATTATTGAGGTCATGTCCATTTATTGTTCGGTAAGTCGATAATGTAATTATTGTGACAGGCCTAACTCACCGTATTCAATTAGTGCTTAGCTTTTAGTTAGTTTAGTTTAGTTTTTAACTTTTTTATTGTACTTAGTTCTAAACATATTTTGATACATTCAGCTTTTTATGCAATTAGATTTAAAACATTAGCAGTAAAAATAATCAGCATTAAGTGTTAAAAAACATTTAAAATTAAAAATTAAAATTAGCACTTTTAAATAATGTCTAGCTTTTTAACATTAAACATTTAAAGTTATTATAATGTAAAGTTATTATAAAACATTAAATTTAACCTTTTTACAAGTTTAAATATTTATTCAGGATTTAGCTATTTTAATAGCATCTTTTTAACAAATGTTAATTTCTTTTTTGTTGTTGTTGTTGTTAGTATATATTTGTCAAATTAATATTAATAAACTTTTTTTAAACCTATATTTTGTCTTATGTCTTTTATTTTCTCTTTCCTGTTTGTACACATTAGCTACTCAGTAGTGTGGCATTATTTCAGCACTGATACCAGATATACAAAATGCTCAACTTTAACCTTTTAAATATTAGTTGGTGTACCTGCTTGAAGACTTATGTAACCAAACATTACAGAAAGGACATACATTTACCTTTTACCACAAGATTTAACATTAGAATGACCTACAGAGAAATCAGGAAAAAGCTAGTGAAAGACAGACAGTAAATGTTGGTCATTTCTATAAAAGAACAGGCAGATTACACAAGCCATTAAAGACACAACTAACACCATACAGGTCAATGTACAAAACACTATGCTTAATAATAAAAAGTATTTTAAAGTTATTTTGTGGGCACATTTATACATGTAATTTCCTGGGGACAGAAATGGCACCCATTCAGTGGAATGGCCCAGTTATTATTTGGATGGTGGGTGTCGTGCGTAATTTCACGACTCTTCTAGGCCTCCCAGAAAGGGAAGCCTCGCTCATATGTGGCCAAATGTACTAATACATGGGTATTATAGCATATATTGATCCCTAATATCTTAATTAGGTCCCCACATGGGTCATTCTCAGCCCTGCAGTGACACTGGTGTGCATGATGGTGGAGAATTAGTGTTTTAGCCCGGGTCTTTTTTGATACCAAATTCTCTAGAAATGTGAGCAAAACTAACATGAGCACATAATTATTAACTTGTCTTCAACACTCAAAACCACCAAACGAAAATCCAGCCAATATAATTAAAGGGCTAAAATGAAAATGACATTTTTTTGACATTTGTTTTTTCAAATGGGTAAAAATATCATGAAAAAATTCTAAATAAAATCAAATCACTTCATTTGCAATAAATATTGTACTCAAGCTCAGATAATATTTGACAAAATTGAAATTTAATTAAAACAGATTTTTAAGTCATTTATTTTATTTAACAAACAGGTATTTTATAGTCAAATCTAAAATAAATTGGCCAAAGAAAAAAAACAACCTTTGGCCTTGCTTTTTCCTCATGAACAGCACAATAAGTTGCAAAATGAAAAATGCAGAATGTTCTCAGCTTTTCTTTATCAACTGTGATAAAATACAGATGTGACACGTTGCAAATGTAAATTAAAAACCGATGAATAAAAGGTAAAGTTTCCTTTTAAGATTCAGTTTTAAACATAGACTGTATATAAGTCATACCTGTCAAGTTTTGAATTTATATATATATAATGAATTTAAAATTGAACAAATGGGTGCACAAATTCTGCAAAATGACTGTTGGTGACCTAAAAATAGTATCATGAGCTTTTACAAAAAGGACATGGACCAGATATATTCCATACATAAATATTATTAGTCCTAAGGGGCCTACACAATTAACAATCTTTCATTAATACTTCAGTCCAGTCCTGATCAGTTCAGTCCTCTACACATTTTTTCTCTCTCCAGCTCAACCATCTCTTCTACCCCTTCTATATACTAAATTACACCAAATTGCACTAACAAACCCTAAAACTAGCCCTGAACTACGACAAAAAAATAATTTCGCAACATTCACAACACATATATAAAAATGAACTAGCATTTCTTTTGCAACATTCTTTCTCTTTATACTTTTCACAAACTTGCTTAAACATTGGCACACTATTGACTAAGTTGCTGTATAGTTGCTCAAAACATATAATTTCAGTAAAAAAGTCTTACTGTGGTGTTACTGTGAACTACAAATGAACAGAAGTCACGTTAGATCAGTGTTTCTACACCCTGTTCCTGCATATTCTACTGCATATTCTAGAGCTGTCTCTGTTTGAAGACACTTAATGAAGTAAGTGGTGGTATGATGTGTCTAATACACTGCTGGATATACATAATGATTGATCTATAGTCGATAGGGAGCTAGGGGATTTTAAAAGGTAAACTCAGTGAAGGATTGTTTATTAGTTGGATCCGCTGGAAAACACAATTTTATTGCAGTGATCAGGGTTAACAAACTGCTTTAAACAACAAACATAAAGTACTGTACTAAATTCTGGCTATCCACTACATCTTCTAGATAACTAGTTATCTAACTGAATTTTCATTCATTATAGTTTACAGTCCTGTAATCCTAAATTAATAAACACAGTTTGAAAATTAAATAGTTATTGGCTGATCTGGTACATCAGGGCAAGTTAAACATTATATATATATATATATATATATATATATATATATATATATATATATATATATATATATATATATATATATATATATATATTATATATTTATTATTATATATATATTTTTTTTTTTTCTCAAGCCCTGACGATCTATCTAGCTAATTCTAAAGTTAAGCTAACTGAGTCACAAGCTGTATTGTATTAACCACACAGTGGGTTTGATCTGTGTGTTTTGATTTGGAGAAGAGTCTTTTTAACCAGCTATCAGACATAATCTCATCACAGTTTACATGGTTAGCTCCGTTACCTTTCTTTTAGAAAAATCTCCGTATATCCAGATTAGTTTTAACGTCAGCTGCTCCGACTAGCTGCCTGAACTCACAGCGACGGAGGGGGGCGGGGGGGGGGGGGGGGGTTCCTGACACTGACCCTCCTCTGCGCTCCGTAAAACCAGAAAGCTGATTGGCTGTTTCTCCTGAAAGGCGGGACTTTCTCCTCGATCCGGCACCACGATTGGTTAAGAGACACACAGCGGTCAGTCGCCTCAATAATAAAGTTTTTTATTTTTTACTATAATACGGGAAAATTACGGGAAAATAAAAAGGAGTAAAACGGGAGACTTGACAGGTATGTATATTTACTGAGTATTACATTACGTATTATTGTGTCACTATTATACACTGAGTATATTAGGAATGTACTAATAATTGATGTTAAATATACAATATTTACATGAGAGTACAAATATGCTTCTTGTTCCTGTCATTTGTAAGTAGCACACTTCTAGTTTACTTTTTTGGGAATAAAAATATATTTTAATACACTGTAAAAAAAAAAAACTTAAAATTTACGGTAAAATACTGGCAGCTGTGGTTGCCAGAATTTTACCGTAAAATAAACGGTTGCCAAGAATTATACTGTCATATCTTCTACATGGCAACCGTTTATTTTATGGTAAAATTCTGGCAACCACAGCTGCCAGTATTTCACCGTAAAATAAACAGTTGCAAATGTATAAGATATTACACTTTAACTCTTGTCAACAGTAAATTTCATATTCATAAAGCGTTTTGTTTATTTTACAGTATATTCTTGTGAAAAAAAGTATATTACATTGTAAAAAGCCTATACTGTACTACAAATTTTAGCATGTTACAAATTTACTTTATATATTTTTTTAAATAATTAATAGTTATTTAATTCACTTTCTAAAAAGTAACATAATACATTGTGTAATACAAGTGTTAACACACTTTGCTGAAAATGTAAAAAGTATATTTGGAAATAAGTATTTTAGAAGTATATTGAATTACATTTAGTTACTAAAAGTGTACTTCATAGCAGTCTATTTATTTAAAATACACTAAATTGTACTTTTTAAAAAGTATGATCAAAGTTTAGTTTCAAACATTTAATAAAAGAATAATATTAATGTACCTGTAATATATTTTAAGTAAGAACATAAATCTGTTAGTATATATTTACAGCATACTTAGACATTTCTCAATATGTTTAAGCACAATTAAGTATATATATTTTTTTCACCCGGGACTGTTTATAAATTTAGGATAAACTCTTCATAAATACCCTTGATTTAAAAGCAAATGCAAACACAATAATTATGTGTCACAGTACTTTTGTCCATATAGTGTATACAAAGGATCTCAGGCTTTAGGTCTCACGCAATGGGCGAGAGACACTTGCATTACAAGCAGGCAGTGAAAATAGACTGTTGGCAGGGTGTAAGATAGCAATGAACATCTCTTTCTTTACATGCCAATTGGAAAAAAAAAATCACTCCTGTGCACCAACAAACCATCACCAACACCAGCCCTGCCCTTTCTGATAAAATCCAAAACATGGTGGAGGTAGTGTCATGACTTGGACTTCAATACTTCTGCAGTATTACTGGAGTGAACTGTAACCTTTAGTCTTGTACTTATCGATAATGAACACTGCCGTGATGAATTTTGGTTTGATCTTGAGGTGCTGATGTTTATACGCTTATTGCTGCCACTCCAACTCATCACAAAGTTATCGGATGAAGCTCTTTCTCTATCACTCCAGAGAGGCCGATGCTGGAGGGCTTCATACCTCATTAGCCCACCCTCAGCATGGGGCACCGTAACCTCAGGCTCATGTGTTCACAGCTGTTCCAGAGCGTCCCATTCCATTGGTCAGTGTTATTTTTTTTTTTTACAGAGGATGTACAAGCTGTGTGGGTGCTTTTGAACTCCAGCAGCACCAGTGAAGGATATATTTTTATATTCATTTAAATTCAGTAAAAAAAAAAAAAGTCCACAAAATGTATAGTCTATGTAAACGGACTCTGTTCTGATTGGTTGCTCTGTATTGTGCTTTATTCAGAAAAAACAACAACAGTTCAGCAGAAACCTCTTAATAGGACAACAATCTGAATATTAATCTTATTAGCGATTCATACTGGAAATGAACATTATTAGAACTTCATACTGAATGTTAATGTAATTACAGTTTCGTACTGGTTATTAATGACTTACAGTTTCATTCTGGATATTATTGCTATTAAAAGTTCATACTGGATTTAAATATTAATAGGACAACAATCTGAATATTAATCTTATTAGCGATTCATACTGGAAATGAACGTTATTAGAACTTCATACTGGATATTAATGATTTACAGTTTTATTCTGGATAGTAATGCTATTAAAAGTTCATACTGGATGTGAATATTGAATCTACAACAATATGAATATTAATCTTATTAGAACTTCATGCTAGATGTTAATGTTATTAGAACTTCATACTGGATATTAATGTTATTACAGTTTCATACTGGACGTTACTGTTATTAGAACTTCATGCTGCATAGTAATATTATTTACTATATGTTATTAGAACTTCATACTGGATGTCTGTGTTAGTGTTATTAGAACTTCATACTGGATGTTAATGTTATTAGAATGTCATTCTGGATGTTAATGTTATTAGAACTTCATACTGGATGTTAATGTTATTAGAACTTCATACTGGATGTTAATGTTATTAGAACATCATTCTGGATGTTAATATTATCAGAGCTTCATACTGGATGTTAATGTTATTAGAACTTCATACTGGATGTTAATGTTATTAGAGCTTCATACTGGATGTTAATATTATTAGAACTTCATTCTGGATACTAATATTATTAGAACTTCATGCTGAATATTAATGTTATACAAATTTAATTCTAGATCTTAATGCTATTAAAAGTTCATACTGGATGTGAATATTAATTGGACGACAATCTGACTATTTATGCTATTTGAACTTTATACTGAATGTTAATGTTATTAGAACTTCATACTGGATGTTAATATTATTAGAACTTCATACTGGATGTTCATGTTATTAGAACTTCATACAGGAAGTTAATGTTATTTGAACTTAATTTTGGGTGTTAATATTATTAGAACTTCATTCTGGGTGTTACTGTTATTAGAACTTCATACTGGACGTCAATATTATATGAACTTCATACTGGATGTGAATGTTAGCACTTGTTTCTGGCTGTTGCGGGGCTTTCTCTGGGAATGTTCTGATCTGAGAGCTGGAGTTTGGCTGTGGGTTGCACCGTATTGCACCATGTTGTGATGATGAATGCGAGTCGCTAAGTAGCACAGTCCTTAATCTCCAAAACTCCGCCGTCACGTCCCGTCCTCAGGGACACAGACCTAGATACACACTGAAATAAAGGAGGAGACATGTAGATACACACACATCTAAACACACACACACACACACACACACAGTTTAAATAGGTTGTAATTTAAAGCAAACATAAAAACGGTTGTGAATGCGGCGGCTTTAAACTGTCTCTTTCTGTCTCTTTCAGCTCTCTCTCACGCTCTCTCTCTCAGCTCGGAGAAGAAAAGGTGGTGAAAGCGAGAGAGCTGAAGAGTGGAGAGGAAGAAGAAGAAGTGAAATCACACACTGGGAAGTGTGTCATTGCTGGTAATCGCTGAGGTGTGTTTTGACAAGTCAAATGTGTTACATTTTAACCGGAGTGCCGTGCTGATGAGAGGGCATGACAGATACGCCAATTACAATAGCTCTCTCTCTCTCTCGCACTCTCACGTTCTGTGTGTGTGTGTGTGTGTGTGTTTGTGAATGTGCTGTAGTAGTCTGTACTTGTGTGTGTATGGTTGTTAGTGTGTGCATTTAGCTTCTGTGTTGTACAAAACTCCAACTCTTAACTTTATTTTCAAGACAAAGATAACCTGAGATAATATGAAATGCCCTTTTTAAAATTATACTTTTTATTTATTAAACTATCCAAACCGAGTGTTTGCCCCCTAAACCTAATAACTTGGTTGGCGGGAATAACTGCAATCAAGCTTTACTGAGGAATTTTGTTCCACTCTTCTTCACCGAATTGTTTTAATTCAGCCACATTTTAAAGCTTTCCATCATAAACATCATGTTTAAGATCATGCCTCAGCATCTCAATCAGACTTTTACTTTTTTAAGCCATTAAGAGGTGGAGTTGTTTGTGTGCTTTGGGTCATTGTCCTGCTGCAGAACCCAAGTACACCTGAGCTTGAGGTCATGAACAGATGGCCGGATATTCTCCTTCAGGATTGTGTGGTAAACAGCAGGATTCCTGCTTCCATCTATTACAGCAAGTTTTCCAGACCCTAAAGCAGCAAAGCAGCTAAAGTCCTGCAGATCATCAAGATGTTCTTTTGGTAGATGTAAGACAGACTGTTGTGTTCTTTTTGGTCTGCAGTGTTTTTTGCCTTAGAACTCTCCCATGGATACCATTTTTGACCAGAGTCTTTCTTATTATTGAATCATTTACACTGACCTTAAATCTTTAAATCTTTTGTGACCTTCTGGATGAGTTGTTCATGCCCTTTTGGACCACTCCTGGAAAGGTTCACTAGTGTTCCATGTTTTCTCCATTTGTGAATAATAGCTCTTACTGTGGTTCTTTGGAGTCCCAAAGCCTTAGAAATGACTTGTTACCTTTTCCAGACTGATAAATGATTAATGACTTTGTTTTCTCATCTGTTTTTTTTTATTTTATTCAGATATTAGCATAATGTGTTGCTTTATGAGATATTTTATCTGCTTCATGTTGTCAGACAGGTTCTATTTAAGTGATTTCTTGATTCTACAGGTCTGGATTTCTTGATTAATCAGGCCTGGTTGTGGTTAGTAATGACATTGAACTTGAATTTTCCAAAAAAAAAAAAAAAGTCATTAAAGTTAATTCATGGCGGGCAAAAACTTTTTTGGTTTGGATAGTTTTTTTCCCCTAATAAATGAAATCATCATCATTTAAAAAAGTGCTTTTATATTTACTCAGGTTATATTTTTAGATATTTAAGTTTGTTCGATAAGCTGAAAAATGTATGACAAAAATGCAAAAACATAAGAAATCTGCGAGGAGGCAAATGCTTTTTCATGCTATTGTAGAACACTTATCACATGTTGAAAGTGAGATATTTTAAACATTAAAACATTTAGAGCTTGATGGCTGCAACACATCTCAAAAAAGTTGGGAAAGGGGCAACAAAAGGTTGTAAAACTAAGGGGTACTAATATAAATCAGCTGCAGTATTAGCAGTTTCTGACTAACTCACATAACTGGGTATAAAAAGAACATTTCAGAGTCTCTCAGAAGCAAAGACGGACAGAGGTTTACCAATCTGCCAAAAAACTATGTATGTCTAAAAAATTGTGGAACAATTTTAGGAGAATGTTCCACAATGGCAAATTGTGAAGACTTTAGATATCCTACAATTTACAGTACATAATATTATTCAAAGCACAGAGAAATCCCTCTGTGCAAAGGGCAAGGCCGGCAGTTAATACTGGATGCTGGTGATCTTCAGGCCCTCAGGTCACACTGCATTTAAAACAGATTGTACTGTTTTTGTTCTACAAATCACTGCATGTGCTCAGGAACACTTCCACAAATCATGATCTGTGAACAAGTGAAATCTGTATCAAGATAATTCAGAAACACAGACGTCTACTATAGACCAAAGCTTATTTAAAGTGCAAAATTTGCAACAATGATTTCTGTTGGGATATAAAATAAATCTTGTTATTTTTTCTGAAATTGTCCCATAAGCTTAAGATGCAGTTTGTGGCAGATTGGTGAATTTTTATCCATGTTTGTTACTCTTTTTTGATACCCAATCATTTGAGTTAGTTGCAAATTACTCCTATTGTAACTTTTTGTTTTTTTGTGACTCAACAAACAACTTACAACTTTTTTTTTAAGTTGAAGTTAAATGGATACGTTGTTAATTAGAGTTTAATTATTATAGATATTGCATATTATATTATAGATATTATAGATATTACATATTATAGATTATAGATATTAATGTTATTAATTATTTAATTTAAAATTGTTCTAGATAATAATTGAAATTTAAAATAATCATCTGAATTCGTTTTTAAGATCTTATATCAATATATATTTAATTAGAAAACAATTATTCTTAATATTACTGTTACTAAACTACATGTCTCAGTATACTCTTTTATTATACATTCATTCTGAAGAAGTGTTATTTAATAAAATGGTATTATTATTATTATTATTATTATTATTATTATTATTATTATTATTATTACTATTATTACTTTTTTCACAAAACAATACAACATTTTGAAACTCTTGGATAGAACATAAAATAACAAATAATTAAAATTATATTATAAACATGTACATACAAACATATGTTCACACATTCACACACACACACACACGCTCATACACACTTGATTTATTATCGGGGGCTGGTCTCCTGGTGTCTCGGTGTTGCGGACACACGCTTCAAGCTGTAAGGATGAGCCTCTTCATCAAAGAGACACACTGCAGCAACTCCCACCCGGAGCCCTGGAGCACAGCCAGGAACCACACACACACACACACACACACACTCCTCCCCATCCCACAGGGCTGAGGGCACGTTGAGATACACACCTTACTGAATTAGCATCGCCTGCAACACAACCCCGCCCCAAAACCTTTATACACACCTGTCTGTCTCACACACACACAAACACATGCACACCCCTACACAAACATTCATGTATAGCACATTAACACACACACCCATGTATGTGTATGTGCTCATGGGATTATTATTCACCAGAGCATGTGGCCGTGAGTCCCCAATACTGTACCGGGTCACTGTACGCCGTCCCCATGGCAACCAGGTGCAGATACAAAGGCCATCTGTGTATCAAACACGGAAATATCACAACACACACACACACACACACACACTAGCACTAAAACAAAAGGGTTAGATATAGTAAGGAATTAAAGGATCAGTATATGGATGCACAGGTTGTGCTACAGTACCTGATCGTATAAAAAAAGGATGTTTTTCAATGTTTCGTGGTCACATTAATGAAAAATATAACTTTTACATGCTATATAACTACACAAAAAGCATCATAACTGTTGAAAACCAAACACTGCATTCCAACATGAGAAATCCATTGTAACTGTAACTGTAAAGCATGGGGGATCAAGGTTTTTGTCAAGGTTCTAAATTCCTCTATTGTCTTTAATAAAGATTCCTTGAATAATCTTTTTAAAATGTGTAAGAAAATTCCGATCTACCAAACTTTTTCTACCAAATATATATACATGATTATCATGATAATATATACAGCCATCGCCTTTGGAAAATTATCATTGAAGGTTTGTAAGACGTATAAACAAAAGGGTTTAATACAGTGGCTAAGGCTTTGGTACTTCAGTGGGCAACAGTGAGAGCTATTATCCACAATTGTGGAAAACATGGAACACTGGTGAATTTTCATGAACAAAATTATTCCAAAAGGGCATGGACACCTCATCCAGGAGGTCACAAAAGAACCCATTTAAAGAACTGAAGGTCTCACTTGCTTGAGTTAGGTTCAGTGTTAATGATTCAATAATAAAAAAGAGACTGGGTGAAAATGGTCTCCATGGGAGAATTCCAAAACAAAAAACACTGCAGACCAAAAAGAACACAACTGCCCATCTCACATCTATCAACAAACATTTCAGGATCCCCAGAACTTTGGGGACTTTGGGTAAATATTCTTTGCACTGGTGTGACAAAAGTGGAACTTTTTAGAAGGTCTGTGTTCCGTTACATCTTGTGTAAAATTAACGCATCATTTCAGAAAAAGAACATCATACTGAATGTAAAACATGGTGGTGCTGGTGTGATGGTCCGGGGCTCCTTTGCTGCTTTAGGGTCTGGACAACTTGCTGTAATAGATGGAACCGGGAATTCTGCTGTTTACCAGACAATCCTGAAGGAGAATATCCAGCCATCTGTTCGTGACCTCAAGCTAAGGTGTATTTGGGTTCTGCAGCAGGACAATGACCCAAAGCACACAAACAAACTAATGTCTTAAAACAAACTAAATGAAATGTGAAAGAATCATTGCCAGTTATCGGTAAAGCTTGATTGCAGTTGTTGCCGCCAAGTTTTTTTTTTTACACAGGGCTAGATTGATTTGGATAGGTTTTTTCCTTTAATAAACAGCATTATAATAAAAAAAAAAGCTTTTGTTTAATATTAAAGTTTATTAAAGAAATCTGTAGGGGAGCAAATACTTTTTCAAACCACTGTGTATATATATATATATATATATATTTATAGTGCTTAAAGGGTTTCTTGACGTATAACTGTAGTAGAAGTCTCTTTAAGGTTAGATAGAACTATTCATTTAAGCATCTAAATGGTTCTCTGAGTTGATTTGGATCTATCTTCACATTAAACTGTATTTGGTAAAGGATCAGTGATGAATGAGGTTGGATAGAAAAGTGTGCCGTTGGGTTTAAGAGTGTAAAAAAGAGAAATATGAATAAGAAGTCATTTTCTATCTTTTCTTCTTCCGCTCCTTCAGTCCGTCAGTTCCTCTTAGCTTGTTCACTGACTGAAGAATAATTGTTGCACATGCTAATGGTAATGGCATTAATGGAGTGTCGCAGTTCTGTGGTGTGACTCGCGACGTTGGAGGAATTAGCGGGCTAATCTAATCTGGGAACGGCGCTTTGCAAAATAGGTCATTAAAGACGCCTCTCCTGAGAAAGAGAGAGACTTAAGGTGTGATTGCTACCTGTCTGTAAATCATTAGCTGGTTTCCATTTGCCTGTAGGCTCACTTCTCTCTCACCTGCCAAACCAAAAACTGCCAATAACAAGATCTCACTACATGCTTGCCAAGGTGCAGCTAAGCGAGCTGCTAATGCTGACAGCCTGTGCAGCTCAAGGTAAGCGCAACACGCTTTTAAAATCACTAATTCGCTAAAATACAGTGGTACAAAAAAGTTTGGGCACATCTGATAATTTTCAGGATTTTACTTTATAAATCATTGGTTGTTGGGATCACCTATTTCAGTTAAATATATCACATAGCAGATGAACACAGTTATATTTGAGAAGTAAAATGAAGTTTATAGGATTTAGAGAAAGTGTGCAAATATTAATGAAACAAAATTAGACAGGGGCATAAATTTGGGCACCCCAACAGAAAAATTATATTTATATTTAGTAGATCCTCCTAGATGCTTCCTACAGCTTCCAATGAGAGTCTGGCTTCTGGCTGAAGGTATTTTGGACCATTCTTCTTTACTAAACATCTCCAGCTCAGTCAGGTTTAAACAGCCTGCTTTAAATCACACCACAGATTTTCACTAATATATTCAGGTCTGGGGACTGAGATGATCATTCCAGAACGTTGTACTTGTTCCTCTGCATGAATGCTTCAGTAGATTTTGAGCAGTGTTTAGTGTTTAGGGTCGTTGTCTTGTTGAAGTATCTCCAGCCCTGAAGCTTTGACTTCAACTTTCTCACTGATTCTTGAACATTGTTCTCAAGAATCTGCTGATATTGACTGGAATCCATGCGACTCTCAACTATAACAAGATTCCAGTACCTGCACTGATCACACAGCCCCACAGCATAATGACCCACCACCACATTTTACTGTGGGAAGCAGTAAAGTGTTTGTCTTGTAATGCGAAAGTGTTCTTTTTCCACCATGCATGCCGCCCTCTAAATAACTAAATTTTAGATTCATCAGTCCAACAGCACCTTATTCCCAAATGAAGCTGGCTTTTGCAAATATGCTTTAGCTTTAGCATACCTCAAGCAACTCTGTTTGTGGCGTGTGCTCAGAAAAGGCTTCTTCTGCATTAATTACTCTCCCATACAGCCTCTCCTTGTGTAAAGTGCGCTGAATAGTTAAATGATGGACAGTGACTCCATCTGCAGCAAGATGATGTTCTACTGTAGGTCTTTGAAGCTGGTCTGTGGGTTGACTATGACTGTTCTCACCTTCCTTCTTCTCTGCTTATCTAAGATTTTTCTCGGTCTGCCACTTCAGGTATTAACTAGAACTGTGCCTTTGGTCTTCTACTTCCTCACTGTGTTCCTCACAGTGGAAACTGACAGCTGAAATCTCTGAGAAAGCTTTTTCTATCCTTCCCCTAAACCATGATGACAGAGAGGAGAAAAAATTGCAATTGGCTCCTTAACTCTTTCTCATAATTGTATTTCCTGAGTATGAAGGTCAAGGGTCAGTGAGCTTGCCAAACATATTTTGTGTTCCAGTAATTGGTGCTAAAAATGCTAAAGCTATTTAAATCAATAAAACGACAAGGGAGACCAAGTGTATGCATCTGCCTAATGCCTAAAATGGCTAGAGTGTGAACTCAATGTTCAATGTTATTTGATCTACTAGCAACTAACATGAAAAACCTGGTCTGAGAACCTGCTGACCCATGTCCACTGTTTGCCATTTTTCATGGCCACCTCAAAAAGAGCTTGCAAGCCATTAAAGTCTTTCAAGTGTCCAGGTCAGGCTTCTTCACTGCAGCAGGACAGTGAGTGGCACCTTGAAGAAACAAGGCAGACAGAACTAGAGCAGGTAAGAGTTTTCTCAGCTCTGTTTCTCTGAGAGAGAGCGAGAGAAAGGCCAGCGGTCAGAGTGCGTACTTGTCCCCCTGCCTGTCCGAGTTTACGGCCTTGATAAAATGTGATGGCGACGGCTGAAGCATTATGCTGTGAAATTACTTTGAAATTAGTTGTTTATTTCCTTGTGCCAAGAGACCTTGGTCCTGCCTTGTCGTTTTGCACAGAGGTCAGAAAAAAGGGATTTGACCACTTGTCATTGGGACAGCTTTGGACAATGGAGCAGTATCTGCGCACCGAGGGTAAGGGTTGAGACAGAAAGACAGAGAGAGAGAGAGAGAGATAGGTGGGACAAGCATCTGACCAAAGCTCTGCTTGCTGTATTCAACACATCCAACATAGAGAAATGATGCCTAAACTTCTGAATGCTCTAAAAGATGAGTCCAGAACGTTTTGTTTGTTTCTCTGCATGAAAGCTTTAGTAGATTTTGAGCAGTGTTTAGTGTTTAGGGTTGTTGTCTTGTTAAAGTATCCAGCCCCGGCGCTTTTTTCCCCATTTTCTCCCAATTTGGATATCCAATTGTCCCACCCCTTTGTGCGTCCCCATCACCGGTGACGCCCGTGACCCTTGGAGGATGCGGACGAGCACACGCCTCCTCCAACACGTGTGAAGTCAATCACCCCTTTTTTCGAGCTGCTGCGGATGAATCATTGCCTGAGCAGCTAGCGCGCTCGGAGGAAAGCACAGCAGCCAGGTTCCGATTCCGATTCATCTGCTCACAGACGCCTCGTGCCGCCCAGCGCCACCTTAAGTGTGATGGGGAGAGAGTGCCATCTACCCACCCAGAGGGAGCAGAGCCAATTTTGCTCCCTCTAAGGACCGGCAGCTGATGGCAAAGCTGCATGAGCGGGGGTTCGAACCTGCGACCTCCCCGCTCATAGTGGCAGCACATTAGACCGCTGGACCACTCGGCGCCCCAACTTTAACATTTTAAAGAAGCGCTGAGGTGGTTTAAGGTGCTACAATTTCGAAATTGTAGCACCTTAAACCACCTCAGCGTTTCTTTAAGACTCATTTTTAGGCGCATCCAGAAGTTTAGGCATCATCATTTCTCTATGTTTGATGTGTTGAATACAGCACACAGGGCTTTGGTCAGATGCTTGTCCCACCTACTTCTCTTTCTCTCTCTCTCTATCTGTCGCTCTCTCTCTCTTTCCTTCTCAACCCTTGCTTGCCACAGTAAAATTTGGTGGTGGTTCATCATGCTGTGGGGCTGCGTGATCAGTGCAGGTACTGGGAATCTTGTTAAAGTTGAGGGTGGCATGGATTCCAGTCAATATCAGCAGATTCTTGACAACAATGTTTAAGAATCAGTGAGACAGTTAAAGTGAAAGCACCAGGGCTGGATACTTCATCAGGACAACGACCCTAAACATTGCTCAAAAATCACTGAAAAAAGAATCTCCTCTGTCAACAGGTTCTAAGAACCCTGTGTCCCTCAAACAGGTTCTAACACAGAGCAGACTCAGCACCATGCAACGACCCATTTTAAACTCATGATAGACAGTAAGAACATATAAGAATTCTAGAACACATCATTGTCACATCAAATTGGAGTAAACTAGATCTGTCACCTGAGCATCAATCAATCCCAGATGACAGGTGACAGTTCTAGTTTACTCCAAGTTTGACAATGATTTGTTCTAGAATTCTATCACTATCAGCATCCAGAGTCTGAGAAAGCTCTCTCTGGGTGGGTAGATGGCTCCATGGCCGTTTCTCAATACAGAGTGCACAGCAATGCAAGGTGCATTGTGGGTTATTGGACTGTAAGAAGTCCACACAAGTCAACTTCCATGCATCCTCAATAATGTGGGAGAAGCAAGAATACATCCAGGTATTTTTTGTGAACTTCACTAACTGCAAGCTTCTTAATGGAACAGTACTTGGGCTGCAGCTGATGACGTTTCCCGAGTCCAGGAGAACACAAGTACAGATAAGAAATCAGATGGAGAAATGGCCAATCTTTCCCCATCTTCTTTCGAATATATTATCAGATGGTCAGGTCCAGTGCATGCAGCCATTCCCTCATCTCTGGTCCCATGTCTAAGATGCCAACTTCTTAGGGTGGGCTATATAGGGGTATTCATTAGAGAAGTGGCCGACCCCGGTACGTAGAAAGTTCGGCAGGGTCCACAGGTGTCGTGGCAAGTTTTCTCCTTTACACTGTGTCCAGGGCCCAGCCGTCTCCCATGTCTGGATCCAGGAAGTCCTTAGGGGTAGATTGTAGCATCCCTTGTCCTGCCTTGTTGTAGGGTTGGCAAGATTTGAGCCTGCCTTGTGGTGCTGATGTTATTGTGGTCGGTTTTGTGTAGCATGTGCCGGTCATACACAAGTTTTTCTTACCATGTTGCGGGTACCTGCATCCTGTCGGAAATTGGCCAGGTCAATTTCAGCAAGGACTGGCAGGTAGGTCACAGGCAGGTCTGTTGCAACAAAGGCAAGCAAGCCAATCAATTGCCCAGGGTCCGAGCTGGCCTGGGGCCCCCAGACAACAACTGGTTATGAATTATGAAATGACAAATTGTGTACGCCTCCCTTTAAATTCGGTGACGGTCAGTGTTACAGTAGCCAGCCAGCCAGCCAGGTTTGTCATTCCTGCAGTGGGCAAAATATGAAACTTCTGCAATCATAAAGCAGATTAATCCATTAGAAATCAGAGAAAGAAAGAGGAAGAAAATAAAAACAAGACAGCTGTAGGTCATAATTTACACAGGATCCACTTTTTTTTGCGGGGCCCCCAAGAGCCTTGAAAGGGCCCTGGACAGAGAGGTGGATTTCAGACAGCCAGTTACCATCCAGAAGGCACCGTTAATGGTAGTACATAACTTGTTCCTGTGTGGACTTCTGTGTTGGATGCATTGCAAATGATTGGGGTGCTATCATTTGGAGTCCTATTGAGTGGGTAAGTTAATTAGCTATGATAAATAATAAGTAAAAAAAAAGGTTTTTAAAATGTCAAAACCTTTATTATAATAACTATTATCTTTATTCATTGCTGCTGTCTTAATCTGAAACAGAGAGAGAGAGAGGCCTCTAGAGACCGTGATGGTCAGCCTGCTAATCGCCATCCGTCCTGATTGAAATACAAGTTCTTTAAATCTAATACTTCAAATGAAACATTAATTGAATGCATTGTAATTAAATTAAAAAGGATAAGAGAGAGAGAGAGGGCAGCCCCGAAAGAGCGAGGAGAAGATTATGTAGGAGAGAGAGAGAGAGAGAGAGAGTCACTCTGTGTTTAATGCCCAGATTTTTCACATGTTCGGAGAGAGAGTGCATTCCGGGCATTTGCAACTAATCAGAAAGGGCATTAGGGGATAATCATGACACGACTGAATATAAAGCCCTGAAACAGAAGCCGTTCAGCAACGCTGGATATCTCCGGCTTAATACTCTATTAATGGGACAATTAAATGGAAATATTTTATCTGCAGTGATCTGCAGTGACCTTGCACTCATCCAAATGAGGCTGTGTGTGTGTGTGCACGCCTGTGTGTATGTGTGTGTGTGTGGTGGGTGCATGTTTGAGTTTTTGTATAATGTGTAATGTGATTTGTAGTCTCAGCACTCACAAAAAGTGCAAACAGTTTTGCTGATGGCAATAGTAATACATTCTGTTATTAACAAGCATTAAATAATGCCCATACACTGTGTGTCCATGTGTTTGTGGACATCCTTTCTATTGAATCCATTCAGCTACTTTAAGTTGCATTCATTGCTGACACAGATGTGGAAATGGACACACACAGCTTATCTAATCCCAGTAGAAAAGTTCAGTATTTTTATTTTTTTTCATTGGGAATCATCAAATGTCTTGACCTCACGAACACTTTTACCTCTACTTTCTTATTTCAGATATAAATACACAAATGACTCCCAACATACCACAGCAACCACTTGGTGATAGCTGAGCAAATATATGATACATATGTTAACCACACAGGCTACCATGGCAACTATAAATCAGCACCCTGGTCAGGGGCGATCCTGGGATCAGAGGTTTACGGGTGCAGAGCACCCAACAAACCCATCCCATTGGTCACCCCCATCGATAAATTAACTTGAGAAGAGTCCCAGAAGGGGTGGGTGTTTCAAATTAGAAGAAACAGAATCGACGGTGGCCACCATTATTTTTCTGAACTGCTTTTACTCTCCTGAGCATGGAGTTTACCAGAGCTTCACAAGTACCAACTGGAAAGCTTTTCCACTCCTCCATGACAACGAATATCACAAAAAAAGCTTGTCTAAAACCATTCCCATTAAAAGGATTTAATTGGTCGACACAGGGAACGCCCACATGTGTCCAGTTAGAGCGGGGCAGTGAATTCATGTGCGTTGTAAAAATGCAGCGTAAGATTTAAAATCAGACGCACAAACTATGATGTATAGAGGACAGGTGTATTACTTTCATTTTCAAATTTTATTTGATTATCTTTTCAGCAGATTAGAGGTAAAGTTTTTACATATGTTTATCAAAAATCCCTCCAAAAGCTGCCATTCACCATTATTATATCTGGTCTAATTTAAATAGCTAAAAGTGGAAGCTACTAAAAACTCAGGATAGATTTTAAAGGGCATCTGCTCATACTGGGCAATGAAATACATGAAACCTTTTTGTCTCTTTTCTGGCTAAAGTGTACAGACTTTATTATAAATATATGTGTGCATATCAGAGACACACTTTTGTTTAAAAAACATTTACATTTACATGTAAGGTATTTAGCAGACGCCTTTATCCAGAGCTTCGTTGTTTACTTTGATATATCCATAGCTAGTTTGTAGAGACTTGGATCAAGAGATACACAGAGCTTAATAATGTTTAGAACCCTATGAGATTTAATTTATTTTTGTTTTTAAAAATTAGTTTAGAATCCCTTTGAAAAGATGAGTCTTCAGTCAGAGTTTAAAGACCGTAAGTGACTCTGCTGTTCTGATACCCAGTGGAAGTTCGTTCCACCACCTTGGTCCTCCCCCCCCCCCAGCACAAAGAAGAGTTGGGATGTTTGTTTTCTGTTGGTTTTGAGGGATGGTGGGTCGAGCCGAGCCGCACTGGAAGCTCTAAGTGCCCATGGTTCAGATCTGGCTTTGACCATCACTGCCATCAAGTAGGAAGGAGCTGGTCTGTTTTTGGCTTTGTAGGCCAGCGTCAGGGTTTTGAATTTGATGCGGGTGGCAACCGGAAGCCAGTGGAAGGAACGCAGCAAAGGAGTAACATGACTGAACTTCGGAAGATTGAAGACTGCCGCTGATTCTAAACTAGTTGCGGGTTTTTGTTGGCTCGCAGTGGATGACCAGCCAGTAAAGAGTTGCAGTAGTCAAATATTGAGATGACAAGAAAGAGACTGCACAAAAACCTGAGTGGCCTGAGTCTGCATGACCGAGTCAGATTTACAACATGGCTTGAGAACGATAACTGATCATCCATTCCTATGCCAAGGCTTCGTGATTCTGCTAATGCAGTGACCAGTGAGAAAAACAACCTAAACTCTGTTTTTGATTTCACTTTTTAATCTTTAATCTAATATTAGCTTGATATCTAAATCAGATCCACACTGGTTAACCTGTGCAGTGGTACAAGGCAGGCATGACAGTTACCTGGCCTTGATAAAACAGCTACATAAAAATATACAAAAAAAAAAAAACAGTGACATCAGGAAAAATCTGGTTAAAAAGTGGCTGGCCGATCCCCTGCTGACCTCGCTGACTGGCGCATTGGGGCCGCCACTGTCCCCAATGATAATCCCCCAGGAGGGCAAAGGCCGGCTTTGGCCACAATCATGAGGAGTGGGTCTGGTGCTGGGCAGCACCGCCGCTACTGTGGAGTTAAAGAGAAGGACAAGCTGTCGCTGACCTATTATTAATGAATGGAAACAGCCTTATTACAGCATGACTGTGTTCCTTTAACAATAAAAGGAACCTGTGGGAGATACTGGTTTTCAGAAAAGACTGTTCATACTGTTTATTTTATACTGAGTAATACTGTAGCTCTTATACAAATCTCAATGTTTGTTGTTTATTGCCAACCCAGTTAAACAAATGAAATAAAATAAGAGACCACTTAAAATTATGAGTGCCTTTTATTTTACCAAATTGAAAACCTCTGGAATATAATCAAGAGGAAGATGGATGATCACAAGCCGAACCAAGCTGAACTGCTTGAATTTTTGCACCAGGAGTAAAGGCAGAAAGTTATCCAAAAGCAGTGTGTAAGACTGGTGGAGGAGAATATGATGCCAAGATGCATGAAAACTGTGATTAAAAACCAGGGTTATTCCACCAAATATTGATTTCTGAACTCTCAAAAGTTTATGAATATGAACTTGTTTTCTTTACATTTTTTGAGGTCTGAAAGCTCTGCATCTTTTTGTTATTTCACCCATTTCTCATTTTCTGCAAATAAATGCTCTAAATGATAATATTTTTATTTGGAATTTGGGAGAAATGTTCGTAGTTTACCGACTAAATAATGAAAGTTTAGGTCATATTATGTAGACCTTTCTAGCACCACTGTAAATGTGTTTTTTTTATACTTAGAAAAAGAACACATGTTTATACAACAGGTAAACTCTGTTTGGAACAGTTTTAATCATTAATTTACACATGAGTCTCGCAGTATGTCTCTTCAGATAAAACTGCAGATGAGAAAATCTTATAGAAAATTATACTTATTTCTACTTTTCTTTCTTGTGTATCTCAAAGTCTACATTCTAAGCTGTCGGATTCAAAGTTAGCTGCAATAGTCTTGCAGCTGCAGTGCTACAACTTGGGACAATAATCAATAAGTTATGTCTCAGCTATGCAAAGCCCTACTTTTGGGGCACATTTGATTGGATTTTTGCCAAACTATCGTTTTAAAGTTTCTACCTGAAGCCTGTTAGAGACAGTGTGCTCATCGCCGTGGAAGAGAGCACCCAGTTCCCAGCTGAGGGACGGGTTCCAGTTTGACACTCGGTGGTGAGAGCGGTGGTTAAACAGCTTTGCTCACCTGCTCGCTAGAAGTGAGTGGGGTTTCGGAGGGTGGATGGGTGGGGGGGGGAGCGCGCCGTCTGCCTCCCCGCCCCGTGACCGCTCGGCTGGAAACTTTCTGAGCTGAAGAATCTCCATCTCCATCCAAGATTCCTCATTAACGTCAGTTTGCCAGAGAGGAAGCGGCACATCCTCCGTGGTCGCTGCCAGATGAAATTAAGGCCCAATTATTGATAAATGAAGAGTGCTTTTTGCTGGAGCCGCGCCTGCAGTCACACTCCGCATCTGTCACAAGCTACACACACATACACACACACACACACACACGCGTGCGCGCATACACAGAAATACACACCAATACACAAATACATGCACACCACTCACTCAAGTCTGTCACTGCATCCTGTGCATTCATCATGCATCTGTAGGGGACCGGCCAACATTTTGTACGAGTGTGTATCTTTGCGCGCATTTGTGTGTGTATGTGTGTGTGTCTGGAAGAGAGGGAGAGCTGTTTCTGTATTTGCACAGACGCCAGTGATTGCTGATGGTGGGGGAATGCGGATGTTCTCTTTAACACACTCCACCGCCGCCGCTGATTGCTGACCAGAAATAATGCTCTTGGCTCTCTCCGACACTTCCCGAATAAGTGCCGTTCATTAGAGCAGCCATCCAGCACATGTTAGCATCAATTAGAAACTCCAAAAAACTCTGCCGAAAAAAAACAACAAAAAAAAAAAACTTCAGTGCCGCTGTCAAACGTTTGGCGCCCGATGACGACACTGTATTGCACGAAGGCAATACTGTCTTTCGTTCAAAACAGTTTTTTTTTTATTATTTTGGACCATTGGACCCAATCAAAATCTCCACCAAAGGTATGAAATTAAGTTACCCTTACAGTACAGATCAAAAGTTTCACAACACCCCTATTTTTATGGCCCAGACAAGCCGCTGTTTAATTTTCTCATCTTAGCAATGAATTTATTAGTGCACCTCTTCACCTTTCAGACCTCTAACCTCTTTAACCTTTTCTCATCACTGCTGAAACTGAGACTTTAGCCCTATGCGGGAGGGGTTAGTTTATCAGGGGGATGTCTGTGAAAAATATAAAACTCTTGCATCCAGGCTACAACTGAAAAAAACAGGAGGACCAGCAAGTTTTTAGGCTTTCTCTGTCACACGACATCGCGTTCAGTAGCTCCTCCATTTCCACTCGCTGTCGTGTTTAACAATGCATCTCCGTGGAAACGTGTGCCATGTCGTCTATTCACCATTCTATATCTGTAAATTCTCTAAAGAACAGAACAGACTTGTATGAATGTACTATGTGTTATGTAAATGCTGCAGTAGCAGTAGTAGAGTCCAGTAAAGCAGTCTTGTGGAATAGGTACCACATATGAGCACAAGTTAATTGACTCGAATGATGCTCACAGCATTTTGTAAAAAAAAAAAAAAAAAAAAAATCTACACTGTGGTGGATCTGTAGTCTCTGAGTAGGACTGAAAAAGCTATTAGTCACCAAATTAAGATATGTGTTAAAATATATTTTTAATTTGTGTTCAGCAGGATGCATTAATCCAAACTTTGACCCAGTTCATTATTATAAATATGAACTGAACTTCAAACAAGTTAATTTTCATAAGTATGAAATGAACTTTTAACCAGTTCGTTTTTATTAGCACAAACTGAATTTGAACCAGTTCATTTTATTAGTATGAACTAAACTTTGAACCAGTTCATTTTTATTAGTATGAACTATACTTTGAACCAGTTCATTTTATTAGTATGAACTAAACTTTGAACCAGTTCATTTTTATTAGTATGAACTAAACTTTGAACCAGTTAATTTTTATTAGCACAAACTGAATTTGAACCAGTTCATTTTTGTTAGTATGAACTAAACTTTGAACTAGTTCATTTTTATTAGCACAAACTGAATTTGAACCAGTTCATTTGTATTAGTATGAACTAAACTTTGAACCAGTTCATTTTTATTAGTATGAACTAAACTTTGAACCAGTTCATTTTTATTAGCACAAACTGAATTTGAACCAATTCATTTTTATTAGTATGAACTAAACTTTGAACCAGTTCATTTTTATTAGCACAAACTGAATTTGAACCAGTTCATTTTTATTAGTATGAACTAAACTTTGAACCAGCTCATTTTTATTATTATGAACTAAACTTTGAACTAGTTCATTTTTATTAGCACAAACTGAATTTGAACCAGTTCATTTTTTCATTAGTATGAACTGAACTTTGAAATAGTTCATTTTTATTAGTATGAACTAAACTAAACTAGTTAATTTTTATTTGTAGGAACTGAATTTTACAAGAATAAATTTGAAATATTAAGTTTTTTAAGTGTCCCTAAAACGTCCACTTAGTGTTTTCAACAGTGTACAGTAGAAGAAAAAAGTAGGTGTTTCTAAAAAAAGGGGCCACAGAAAGCACAAACTATGTGTTTCCAATAAAGTGGCCAGTGAATAGACACAGAAGATTTGTAATATAATACAGTGGCCAGTAGAAGCACAGTGTTTTAGTTTCTATTAAAGTATGCTGTGATCAGAAGCACATGGTAAATATTTCCAATAGAGTGGTGTGTGAAAGCAAGCAGAAAGTAGGTGTTTCCAATACAGTGGCCACTGAGTGGAAACACAAATTAGATGTTTCTAATAATGGGTTTCTTCACACGTATAAATGTGAACTACACTACCCAGTAAGCATTGCAGAAGCAGAACACGAGCCGCTGCTTTTTCTCTCTCTGTAAAGCAGAACGCTGAGAGCGGAACACCTGTCAGGTTTGCGGCGGCGGCGGCATGCAGTCACACCCTGATAGCCGTGTTAATTGAATGTCAGGGGAAACATGTTAGCGCTGTGATCGCAGCGCGCCTCCATGCTACAGCACCTCTTCACAGAGGCCCTGCTGAGAGAATCAATTCTACCAGTTCCAGAGTAAATACACTACTAGTTTCAATTATACATATGTTTTACTTATCATCCCATATTTATATATTACAGAGTCAGGGCTAAGTAACAGCAATCTATAGGTGAGACATCAACCGTACACTGTGCATCTCTATTTGGGTCACTGTGGTGGTGTCTTTGCTATCGTATCGACAGGAAAAGTAAGCCTTGCACAGCGCGAAATGTGCAAAAGGCGTGTACTAATTTTCTTAATTAATACACCAATCAGTGTGTCTCGTCATTCCTTTTAATAGCAAGGTGCGTTCTGATTATTTTACCAGCACACCGCTTCTGAGCTTATTCACGCTATAAATGTGTGAGAGCCGGTAATTTACGGGAACAGCAATGTTATTTTATTTTATCGTATTTTTCACACTATAAGGTGCACCAGGTTACAAGGCACATTATGCACCACTAGTAAGGAACAGGGGGTGTTGCCATGTTTTCCTTCTAATTTAGCTAAGTTAAGTTAAGTAAACAAAACTGTAATGCTTTAAAAAAAACGAGCCCTGGATTTTAATCTGCACAGATTTCTCTCCTGAAAACTGTTTATTTATTCACAGTAAGCTTAGTAAAATTTCCAGATTTCCACTAAGAGCCATTGCAGCAGCATTAGCCTAAACAGCTAACCGCTAGTGTTAGCCACGGTTATGGTGACTAATGCCACCTGATAGCACTACACTGAGGAACGCTAAGTGTTCCGGTAAGCCAGGGTGATATTAGCTAACGTAAGGCACACTGGCGAATTTTGGGAAAATGTAAGGATTTTAAGTGCACCTTATAGTGCAATTATATTATAGTGCATGTTATATTCTGTTTATTATTAATGTAAAAGTTGGGTTGTGCACTACTGCTTGTCCTTATGTGTGTAACAAACAGGGGTGTACATGCATTGAACACACAGTGTTTCACCAGTGTTGTCAAGATAGCAATGAACGTCTGACGGTTCATGTTGTTCTAGGTTAGTTTCAGTCTGGGGCACACCTGTGTTTTCTGTTGCCAAGATAGCAATACACCAGAAGATTACGCTATTAAAACTCACTTTTAGACCACCACACCTATCAGCGTACACTTTCACAGTGTGAATGCACAGGTCACTTTCCTCTGCTGAGATGAGCAAAAGCGCTGCGCTGTTAAGATACAAATGTGCCAAAGTCAGAGCTCACCTGGTTCTTAGAGGGAATGACAACCAGAACATTTTATTCATTGTATCAGTTTATTACTAACAGTTAAATGAAACTCTTTAGCAGTCACTTGTATGTTGTATTAGTTAGACAGAGCTGCAACGCACTTGTAGTCTATATATTATAAATGACATTTCATTGAGTTGTGGACCTCTACAGTCTAAACGCACTTACACTACATATGTTCATCCCCCAGAAAACTGACATGAAGCTAATTTAGCAGAGCAGCTCTCATCAGCTGATGCACAGGTCTTACTCCACCTGTCACTGCACCTCGGAACTGGCTATCAGTACAAGACTTACTGTCAGATATGGAGGCGTTTAACGATAAAGATACACGCCGTACCCAAATCCCTGACATGTAGAGGAATAGGAAAGCGCTGGTGCTTGTGACAACATGACACACATTATCTCTGCACTATGACACACTTTATCATGTATAGACCACTATTATGGCTTTTATCTCATTTAAAAACTGATTATTAGCAAGCTTTAATAATAGAATATTACAGAGAAAGTAGAAAACACACTGGTGACCTATTTACAGGTGTTACACATACTCAATTTACTACTGTTAGTTTTCATATGCAAGATGTTTTTAAAAGTTGCATACAGAGTAATCATGCTTCCACTAACTGGAAAAACTGGAAATACTTGCTTTTATTCACTGTTAATTTTTTTTAGAAATACATAGTTTTTACTACTTATTTATTTATTGTTTTTTCTTTCTACAACCCTAAATCAGAAAAAAAAAATTGTAACACAGCTGTGGGTGTTGAAAGGTCCAGCCCTTTATACCACTATACCACTATGGACAGGAGATCGCTCTCCCTGTTCAAATCCCGGTCATGCAGCTTGCCATCAGCTGCCGGAGCCCTAAGAAAGCACAATTGGCCTTGCTCTCTCTGGGTGGGTAGATGGCGTTCTTTCCTCACATCACTCCAAAGGGTGATGTCGATCAGCACAGGGCATCTGTGAGCTGATGTATCGGAACTGAGTCGCTGCGCTTTCCTCTGAGCTCGCTGTGATGCTACTCATCACTGCTACAGCAGTTAAAAAAGAGGTGGTGGCTGACTTCACATGTATAGGAGGAGGCATGTGCTAGTCTTCACCCTCCTTGTGTTGTGACATCACTAATGATAGGGAATATACAGGTGAGTAGCAGCTGAATGGGTGGGATAACTGGCCTAGCTAAATTTGGAAAAAAAGTGGAAGAAATAAAAAAATTGCTGTATGTTTTCACATTTTCTTTTTTACATTTGTAAAATACTTTATGTTTTATCTGCTCAACAAAAATTGATGTGATGAATGGACTAAAATAAAAAGCTCCAAAAATGCTTGAATCTTTTTTTCACTTTTTACATTTTCATTGAAGACAAGTTAAGAAAGTTTTTTTCATTCTTCTGTAAAGTTGTCATTCTGTTTTTATTTTCAACTTTGACATAAATCACATAACTTTTTGTTTTAGTTTTAGAACACCCTGCTTTTTTATTTTATTTTTGTAGTTGTACACTGTAAGGGTCTTCAAGGAAAACAACTGAACTAAAACCTATATAAAAAAAGTCATTTTAGTATTGTAAAATAAGAAGAGTTAGTTCCTGCTGTCTGCACTAGTTCTATGTTTCCCACTGTGGGTTTAAACAGATGATCTTATCTTTATGAGTGAGTTCTGTATCAGTAACATTAACTTTACAGAACAACAGTGGGGTCTTTTAGTGCACAGCCAAGTTAAACACACACCATCAGCTCATGAAATAAGATTAGTATTAAAACACTGATCTTTGCGTTGAGATCTGTGTGACTCTTGTCTGCAGAAGCTCAAAGATTTGTGGTGTTTTTACCAGAGTCGCTCCACACGATTTACACATTGTCTTGTTTTTTCGCGTCGTCAAAGGAGAAATATATTGCCTCTCCTCTCTCTCCCTGCTGCGGACACTGTCGAGTTAACTTCCAGTCGAGCTCCGTAAATAACGGCAGTTTAATTTTGTATCTAACTGCGCTGCGCTACTGCAAGAGAGAATGGTACTGATTGGATGACTACCCCGCTAGTCCCGCCTCTTCACCTCCGCTAAAGTAGTAGTGATTGGATCTCTTCCTAACTGGTCCCTACCTTTCACAGAACTAAATCAGTTCTGATTGGATTTTGTCCCTGCCAAACATTTTCGTCTTGTTTTTATTTGTTGACGAAAATGTCAGTTAATTTCGTCTTGTTTTTATTTTTTAATATTGCTTTTATTTAGATATCGTCTCGTTTTCGTCTTGAAAAAAAGCTTCGTTGACGAAGACTATGACGAAAATTATTCGTCAACGAAATTAACAATGCTTTGATCAGCTTTTATTTAACTTTATTTTTCCGTTCTTCCGTTCTAGCTAGCTACTGAGATAAACTTAGGGCTACTAGCGACCCTTTTTATGCTTTTTTATGAAGAATTCAGGCAAAAAACATTGAACTGCACATTCAACTATGGTAATAAAGTGCTAATCGTCACTTTTAACAAAGCAAATACTTGGATTTGTTGGGTTTATTTGGTCGCTTGTTCCTCCATCTTACCAGTGATTGTCATACTCCTTGGTTTAAAGTGTGCCTTTGATAAATCTTTGTATGAAGATCTAATAAGCCCCATCCCTTCCCCTAACCTACAATTCCAGCTTAACAAGAATCAGGACAACCCTACCCCTTGCCCTTGGTGTGCGTGAGCAAAATAGAGGGGTAGGGGTTAGGGGTAGGGCGAAGAAGCGAAATGGCATTGGGCCTAATTCTTTTTTCCATTGACTTTCATTGAAACTTAGTTTTTTTTTTTTTACATTTTAAAAATGAATTTTTCCTTACTCTGTAAAATTCCCATTTGGGATTTCTATATTTTTTTTTAGTAACAAGACATTTCTGTTAATACAAATGTATGTGTGTTTGTGTCAGTGTGTCCAAGAGCGAGGCTCTAGCCATGTTAAAATAAACAGCCCTCCACCGATAGGGATCCTGAGATGAAATAAGTGAGTACAGTATTTCCGTGCGCATTAATAACCATTTGGGTCTGTGTGAACGAGGGGAGTTTAGGGGGGGGCTGGGGGGCTGGGGGGTGTGCTGTTTTCCTGAAAATAGTTTGGTAATTACATCTGCAAGGGAAACTTGTTATCTAGGCACAAAACCCAGTGGCAAGCGCTTTGAAATATAGGCCTCTCTTAAGCAGGCGTCGCCAAAATACTAGCAATAACAGTGATAAACTACCTAATGTAATTGCCTCCATTTGCATTTTTAAGAAACTCTGTGAAAATGAATTGGAACATAGCTCGCGTTATCCACTGGCTGCTCGGCGTAAAATGGGTCTCTGTGATTGGATTGGAAGGGTTCCAGAAACCAGATGGCACAAAGGTGTAACTGGAACTGCGTGAAAGAGAGATTGAGAAATCGCTGATGAAATGCTGAATGTAAACTTGCGGGAACAAATAAAGTGAAAAAAAAACAAGAAAGGAGGAATGAGGGAGGGGAGGGTGGGGTGGGAGTCACCTACAAAGTCGCCTGCGGGTTTAGCAACAGCTGACAACTCTAGTGCTGCTTTCAGCTCAAGCTCTGGACTTCAATCTGATCACAGTTTAGCTTCATTTGTATGGCGCTTATTACAGAAAACAGTGTTTTAAAACACTGAGAAGAACCGAGACTCGAAAGACACAACTTCCTTTAAAATTCTTGAGACCCTACGTCCTCATATGGGGACATTAAATTTCTGCTTCTCCGCACCATAATGATAATTTTTTTTAAACGTTGACCCTCATTGGCTTCATATGGACATATAAGAAACCGGCCATAACATTCACATGGCAACATTATACTTAATTGATTAAAAAAAGATGGTGGGAATCCCAATCAAAAGTTTTTACAGCCAGTCCAAGCAGAAACATTGTCCAGGTAAATAAAATAATCTACTTATTAAATTTTTGAATGTTTGAATCTATTTTTTTAATATACTGTAGGACCTCAAATGGCAAGGATACATTTTAAATATTTAACTACTGTCCGCATATAAGGACATTGTGTTTTATGCAAAAACGACTTCCTGTACAATGACAAAGTTTAATTTTATGCTTATAAGACTGAAAGAAACTAGTTTAAACTAGTGAAACTACAATGAGTTCTTCTGGTCAAAATGCGCTTTGAGAGGGAGCATAAATCAAGGATCCCAGTAAAAAGAACCAAGACCCACAAAAAGAGAGGCTCCCTAAAAGCATGAAAAATAACAATTAGCAGAGAACACCAGGAGCCAAGCCACAAAAAGTGAACCACTTTAAAAGTTCAACTGAATGAACCATCAATTGAGTGGATCCAAGACTTAAAAGGAGAAAATCAGAAGTTGAATCAGGAGTTGATACAAACAAGTCTTTCTAGAAGCATGAAGACAAAACACTGAAAGAAACCAAGTCTCAGGCATGACTTTTTTATACTTGAAGGAAAACCTCTATGAGAGCATGAAGAAGAATCACTGAGAAGAACTAATACATAAAAGGAGAATCTTCCTACAAGCATGAGACAGAACTACTGAGTTAAACCAGGACTCAAAATAAGAAATTGTTTTAGAACATGAAAAGTGACCACCAACAATATCCCAGATTTAAAAGGAGTGTACCTAAAACCATCACAAAAAAGTTTAAGTGGAACCAATGTGCAAAAATGAGGAATGTACATTAAAATATGAGGAATCAATAAAATGAAGCAAGAGAGAGAAGTTTTTCAAGAGCAAGAAAAGAATCCCTGAGAGGCAACAAGCCTCAAATGGTGAAATTTTATAAAAGCATCAAGGCCCTTTGCAAAATTAAAAACTGGTACCTTCTTAAGAGTGTAAGGAAAAAATACTGAATGCTGAAAAGTTTCAATAAGAAGGGAACCACAAGGTAACCAAGACTCACAAGATGAAGTCCACTAAGAACAACCATAATGAACTAAGACTCAAAAGGAGAACATCCCTGAAGAATAACCACTGGGAGGAACCAGGAATCCAACAGACTTACAGGAACAGCCCGTGTAAACATGATAAAAGAACCACTCAAGAACCAAGACTCAAGTGAATGGGAACTGCATGAAGAATAAACACTGCGAGAATCCCTTTAGTGAATAAGAGCAACAAGGAACAAGAGCAATAAAAGAACAACAAGGAAGAACCCAGATTTAAAAGGAGAACCTTCACAAGAGTATGAGGTAAAATAAAAAATTTAAAAATGAGGAAGAACCATTCATTTAGAACAAATGAATGAGGTGCAAATAAAATCCATCTACTGATGTGTTCTGCCTTCATGCCAGTGTCCTCTGCTTTTAGACACAACGTGACAATATAAATAGTTACCAGATGACACTGTGACATCACAGAGGGGCGGGGATAAATTCTGCCTAACGAGCACCATGGAAACGAGCACCTCGTTAATTAATCTGCACGTTATTCTGACGCTGCTCGGCACACCTATCATAAATCAGACATTCCTGTTTCTCTCTCTCTCTCACACACACACACACACACACACACACACACACACACACACACACACACACACACACACTCTGAGGAGTGAAAAACTGCAGTGCAGGTGTGTGTGTGTGTCAGCAAGAATGATGCATCATGATACATGCTAGTCTCTGATCTGGCCATGTAATAACCATCCATCAAGACCACGAAGGGACGCAGAACAGGCAACACACACACACACACACACACACACACACACACACACACACCTCGTACATCTCCTTCATCAAAGGCAAACGTGAGTCAGTGTGTGAATGTGTGTGAATGATGTTGTCCAGAGAAAAAATAGAGATGAAAGCTACTGCTCTGCAAAAAAGACAAACTTTCGAAGGACGTTTGATGTCCTTCAAAAAGTCCTTCATGTCCACTTTATTGGAAACCCTTCTTTTATATCTCCACTTGTAGTAAGTGCTGTGTATCGGCAAGAATGATTCAATATATTGCGCTATATTGTTTCTAATAAAGTGGCCAGTGAGTGGAAACACAATGCAGTAAGGTAGATAGTAGGCGTTTCTAATAAAGTGGCCAGTGAATGAAAGCACAAAGTAGTAAAATAGTAGGTGTTTCTAAAAAAGTGGCCAGTGAGTGGAAGCACAAAGTATTATAGTAGATAGTAGGTGTTTCTAATAAAGTGGCCAGAGAGTGGAAGCACAAGTAGTAAGATAGATAATAAGTGTTTCTAATAAAGTGGCCAGTGAGTGGAAGCACAAGGTAGTAAAGTAGATAATAGGTGTTTCTAATAAAGTGGCCAGTGAGTGAAAGCACAAGGTAGTAAGATAGATAGTAGGTGTTTCTAATAAAGTGGCCAGTGAGTGGAAGCACAAAGTATTTTAGTAGGATAGTAGGTGTTTCTAATAAAGTGGCCAGTGAGTGGAAGCACAAAGTATTTTAGTAGGATAGTAGGTGTTTCTAATAAAGTGACCAGGTAGGATAGGATTATACTGTAACTCTGAATATTCTGGTTTTAATAATATGTCAGTATTTCTGATTGATATCTCTTCACACACACGACATCAGTGAAGAGGTGCTTGGCTTGAAAGCTTTGTGCTGAGTGTGGTCTGTTCTTCAGACCACCGCTGATGTGTGTGTGTGTGTGTGTGTGTACCCTGGCAGCATCTGCAGCCCTCTCCTGCCACTCTCGAGTGGCTTTTTTTAAACTCCCCTCATTAGTGCACTCCTTTGTAGTGCACACTCCTCCACACTAGACGCCTTTATTAGTTTTCTTTGAACTCGCTCTTTCATCATTAAGGGTGTCCGCAGGAGCGTCGCTATAAGAGGTGCGCTGATGGGTTTCTGCTTCTTCTGCGTGGCTTTCAACTAATATTAAAACGGAGCTGTTGTCAATTTATAATGCTCTGCTTTTGGTCTTGTAATCAGAGCATCCAAAATAAATGAAAAGAGTGGAATTGAGTGTTTGTGAAGGATCTGCCGCCTCTTTGCCACTTGGGGAAGAACTGGCCTGAGATCAGTGGTGTGGGAAAATCTGTATATGGTCGCATACACTTGTACACTCATTGACCAAAACAATAACACACCCCAGATTGCTAAAAAAAAAAAAAATCATAGGCAGATATCTAAATGATTACAGGCTTGATTTGATCAATGTGGGCATGAAACTGCTTCCTCCACTGCCCTATTAATAAAGGCTATCTTAAGCCTTATCCGGACAGGATTCGTTTCTCAGGGGGACGTCTGTAAAAAAAAAAAAATTCACTTTTACTCAGTGATAAAACAAAACTCAGAGATGTGCGTCCGGATGGGACTAAAATTACAGGACGATCAAGGAATTCAGCAGAAAGACAGTAGGCAATTCTGCCTGTAATTTCCTCAGAAAAACACATACATGGTTGTTCTAGATGGGAATAAAATAACAGAGAACCCTCCACAAAAGAGAAAGTTACCAAAGGACCCTCTGAGAAAGAGTTGGGGGCAAGATTACAGGTGGACAGTGAATTCTTGAACATGTTTAAATAGCTTGACAGTTAAATAGCACAATATACAGAATAGGGTACCACTTTATAATAAGACTACCTTTGTAATGGGTTTATGAATGATTTATAAAGAGTTTATTAATATTAATTAATTAGGTTGCAAATACTGTAAAGCCCATTAATAAGCAGGTAATAATTATATAACAACACTAATAAAAATGGCAAATCTCAGATATTTCTAGATCCTGATCTTACTTTAGGCATTTAGAACCATTTATAAACCCTTTATAAGGGTAGTCTTATTTTAAAGTGGTACCGAAAATAGACACTACAAACAGACCAACAAAACAAAAATAATTATTTAACTTAACCAGGCTGTCACTCTGGCCAGACATACGACAGACACACACGGAAGCCAAACACACAGTTTATTAATAAAGGGGCTTGACTAAAAGGGGTAGTCAGAGACAGGCAGGGTAAGAATCCAAATGGCCAAAATGGCAGCAAGGACAAACAACATACCAGAGTGAGCAGGCAAAGGGTCATACACAGGTAATCCAAGACGGGCAAGGCAAAAGGAGCAGTCAATACACAAAAATAAGGGTCAGCAATGAAAAAAAAACAATACAGGGCTAGGCAAGAGAGTGGTCAAAAATACAAAAACTGGTTGTGAACAAAGAAGCAAAACACAAAAGAAATGCGAGGTAGAAGACCTAGGGAACTAGATTGAATACCAGGCAACTAGGAACAGAAACAGGGGGCTGTACACTCACCGGCCACTTTCTTAGGTACACAGGAAATTAAAGGAAATTGAGTCTACAGTTCACAATTGGACAATAAAAGATTGGAAAAAAATTACCTGGTCTGATGAGTCTCAATTTGTGCTGTGACATTCGGATGGTAGGGTCAGAATTTGGCGTCAACAACATTAAAGCATGGATCTATCCTGCCTTTTATCAATGGTTCAGGCTGGTGGTGGTGGTTTAATGGTCTGAGGGATGTTTTCCTGGCACACTTTGGGCCCATTAGTACCAATTAAGCATCGTGTCTCAAACGCCACAGCCTACCTGAGTATAGTTGCTGACCATGTCCATACCTTTATGACCACAGTGTACTCATCTTCTGATGCTACTTCCAGCAGGATAATGCTCCACGTTATACAGCAAACTGGTTTCTTGAACACGACAATAAGTTCACTGTAGTCTAATGGCCTCCACAGTCACCAGCCCTCTATCCAACAGAGCACCTTTTGGATGTGGTGAAACAGGAGATTCGCATCATGGATGCCGACAAATCTGCAGCAACTGCGTGATGCTATCATGTCAATATGGACCAGAATCAGAAGAGGAATGTTTCCAGTAGCTTGTTGAATCTATGCCATGAAGGATTAAGGCAGTTCTGAAGGCAAAAGAGGGTTCCAGCTGGTACTAACAAGGTGTACCTAATAAAGTTGCTCGTGAGTGTATATACTAGGTGGACCAGGTGTAAGTGATTCGAAACAGGGCGAGTCAGAACGCCAAAACGTTACGTGATGAGGAATGTCCGGGAGGTCAGGGGCAGATGTATACTGGGAAATGGAGTCCAAGCCAAGCAGAGTGACAGCACTGCAGACATGGCAAAATCAGAAATAACCAACCAACCAATGAAAAGTACTTAGTTCTGAAGCTTAACATTACTCTGTATTTGTAATAATCAGTTCATTCAAATTAAATGTTGAGAAATGTATTGTTACACAGTGTTTGTATGAAATCTAAACAACTATATTGTGACAAATGATATTGGCCCGAGTGTCCTGTATGTATGTTTTTAATTTCTTTATTCTGCCTCAGTTAGATAATATTGCTATCAGCTTCATGTCTATGAAGAGTGCATGTAAACTTCTCCTTTTTCTCATTACCTTTATATCACTCCATCTCTCCACCTGCCCGGCCTGCTTTACGTTCAACTCTGCTGGAGTCTGACTGAACGGTGTGTCTGCTATCTGTGGACTTGTCACACACACACACACACACACACTGTTTAACTGCGCTGACATGGAGATTTACGCCAAGGCCGAGCTCTCTGTCCCCCCCTGCCCTGGGGCGTGACATGATCCATTAGCGCGGACCCCCGGCTTTGATGCCTGTCAGCAAGAGTTAGTCGCCCTGAAGAGCAACGATCGCTCCTTCGCTTGTCTCTAACAGAAATGTTTTATTCATAACTGATAAGACTGGGCAAGAGAGAGAGAAAGAAAGAGAGAGAGAGAGAGAGAGATTGAGAGAGAGACTCATTTTACGTTTACCAACCCAGTATGTAGATAGCTGAGATCACAACATGACACTTTTTATTTTTTATTCAGTATTAGAATCACATTAATAATTCTTCTAAACTACCTAAAAAAAAAATAAAAAATTGGGACAGTATAAAAAATGGTTATTAAGAAAACACAATGTTTCAGGCCTGATAAACATTAAAAAAAAAGTTAGGATGAAAGATATTAAGGGCAAATAATGATGTAATAAAAATAAATAATGATTTATGATTAACCCTTTGAACCCTAGGCTGTTTTGGTGTGTATTTTCTCTGTTTTTAATTACACAGTAATTATATCAGACAGCCACATGCCCTCTCCTTTTTACTCTTTACTGAAACAAGGGTGTCATATAGTAATCTACACAGATTTCTCTCCAGAAAACTGTTTATTACTGTTTATGTAACATTTAAAGAAGTTTATGCACTCATATCTATATGTGTAACCTTGTTGTATAGGACATTTAGTGTCTCTGATTCTTTTATTACTTATATTCTTATTTTGCTGTACTTGTTGTAACTTTTGGAAAGGAGAGTAATGTAATTTGAATCTTCTGTATGTTCTGTACATATGCAGTATTGACAATAAAACTACTTGACTTGACTTGACTTAGATTTCCAACATTTTTCAACAGCATGGTTAGCAGCAGCACTAGGCACACATAGCTTGTTTTATCACGGTAAATCACACAAGCTACAGTCTGATATACTCGCCTCTAAATAGCAAAAGAACTAGCTTTGCGGTTAGTGGCTAGTGCTAATACTGCTCCAGCCTTGGTGCTGGAGAAACTTGACTGAAACTCCTGTAAAACGCTGCACTTCAGCACTTCAGCTTTACTGCTCCTTACAAGGTGCACCAGATTATAAGGTGCAACATCCTTTAACCCCTTCATGTCTAACCCCCAAATCTGTCATCCTTCAATCCTTGTGTCTTTACATCCTTCCATCCCTTAGCCTTTCACCCCGTCATCCCAGCATTTTTTAGTTTATCCATTCTTACATTTTTTTCATCCCTCCATTTTTCCATCACCCTATGCCTATACCCTTACGTTCCTCCATTTATTATTTACATACTTCCATTGCTCTTTTACTCCATCCCTTCATCCCCATATGTGTATGTGTCTATACAATGGGCTGCCATACACTTTAAGACAAATGACACTATACAGAGAGAGAGAGAGAGAGAGAGAGAGAAAGAGAGAGAGAATGAGAGAGAGAATGAGAGAACAAGAACAACAGAAAGTGAAACAGCGATAGAAATAGGGGCATTAACAAAGAAGAAAAGAAAGAGAGAGAGAGAGAGAGAGAGAGAGAAAGAGAGAGAGCAATGAAGAGGCCAATGAACACACTTTACTTTGTAAAGGAAAAAAAGCTGGAAAACATCCAACCAGACTGCAGGTGCAAACTACCAGACACCCCGACACCCCAGCACACACACACACGCACACACACACACACACACACACACACACACACACACACACACACACACACACACACACACACAGTCGAAATAATGGTGCAGTAAATGTACAGTTTACATTTACAATCAGTAATTACAAGACATATATCAAACCTCACAATCCTAACTGCTTTAACACACACACACACACACACAAACTTGCAGATGTTATTGTAGACTGAGTAGTCTAATGTAAATATGTCAGAAAGCTTTTTTTTGTCCAGATGTTTTGACAGCCTCGCCGTGTTAGTTTTGGCTCTGATGTGAGCGGAGGTTCCCTGTGTTCAGAGCAGCAAGAACATGTAGCCACCGAGTGTGTGTGTGTGGGTGTGGGTGTGTGTGTGTGTAAACCAGTAAAGATGTTTAAACCTATACAAAAGTACTTCATACTTACAGTTCTCTAGAACAACCTTGATTGCTTAAGGAACCAAAAGTGGTTCTACAGAGGTATTAAAAAGTTTCGGCACCTCTGATAATTTTCATGATTTTTCTTTATAAATCATTGGTTGTTGGGATAAGCAATTTCAGTTAAATATATAATATAGCAGGTGAACACAGTGATATTTGAGAAGTGAAATGAAGTTTATAGGATTTACAGAAAGTGTGCAATAATTCTTTAAACTAAATTAGGCTGGATAAATTTGGGCACCCCAACAAAAAAATTACATCAATATTTAGTAAATCATCCTTTTGCAGAAATAACAGCCTCTAAACTTTTCCTAAAGCTTCTAATGAAAGTCTGGCTTCTGGTTGAAGGTATTTTGGATCATTCTTCTTTACAAAACATCTCCAGTTCAGTCAGGTTTGATGGTTTCTGAGCATGTGTGACTAGTTAAAAATAATACATGATTTGTTGCATAGTACTTTAAAAACAGAATGTTAAAAACAATTATCTGTGGTAAAAGCTGAGCTAAAAATTTATTAAGAATTAATTTACAAATTCATGTATGAAAAGAGTAAAAACTATGGTGAAATCATGCTGAAGAAAAAAAAGGTATTTACAAAAACAAAAGAATTTATAAACATTAAGTCTAGCTGTTTTTAAATTGGAAATCAGCTAATAGTACTTGCTAGAGTGATTTGTGATTGTGTGGCTATGCCTTGATTCAGACAGTAGGGGGCGACCACAGCGTTTTCCTCATTCTAGATAAAACTATCACTGAGGAAACAGCACTGTTTACTGTGGTCTTTTTCACTCCCTATATTCAGGTAAGAAACCAACAAAATAGGGTTTTATATTGTCTAAAATGCCACTGTGAAGTCATATGAAGTCAACAGCATAAGCTTAATGGTTATAAATACAAGTTAATTCAGTAAATAGTTGATGTATTTTTGGAAAGTTCCAGAGCAGACTTGCTGAGTGAGCTAGTGTGTAATGGCCATAGCTAGCATTGTTTTAGGACCACATAAGAAAAGATATATGTCAAATGTGGATGAAATTCCAGTAGAAAATATATATTTTTGTGGTTAGAGTGTGTTTATACATTTTCAAATGTGATTTATGTGTATCTTTGAGTTTGTTAGTAAAGTAGGTCACCGCGGCCATTTTAAAATGCTTTTGTTTATATAAAATGTGCGTGCTTAGTTAGATAAATGTGACCAGTACTAGTCTATGTAATTCATCTGTTTTAAAAACAAAGTAGTTAATTTATACATAATAGAGGATCTCTCAGATGTGTTGTTCATTTTGTTAGAAAACTGTTAAAGAGATAATGTGAGTTATGGCTTGAGATAAATTTTGAGAAGAGAAAAAGTATACATATACCTAGTGGAAAATTGAGTTTGAGTTTGAATATTTCATTCTATATTTTTGTGTTGTCAGAAAAGGAATTTCTTTGTTTTTTTATTATTATCTCACTGTTCTTAAGTTGTAGCTATTGCAGTGACACTGGGCGCTGGAAATCATTCATGTATTGAAATGTGTCTAAATTCTATTTCTCTGTAAAAAGACTGAATTGAAGAGAATGTAAACAAGCCTTGTTTTATAATATATTTTTGTGAAATTCTAGATAAAACTATCACTGAGGAAACAGCACTGTTTACTGTGGTCTTTTTCACTCCCTATATTCAGGGGCGTAACAGTAATTTTGGAGGCACCGCTGGGATGGTTGTCCTGATGCCAGCTGCCCACAGCCAGTCAGATGACGTCTGAGTCAACTAATCCCCTATACAAGTAACCCAGAGCAAGCATCAGTGAGTGATATGTCACAGCAATGAGGAGAGCAAGAAGCTGGTGGTTGAGTATATGACTTGAGGCCATTCAGAGATCCCAAAGTCCAAATAAAGTCCATTCAGTTAAGCCTAGTCCTCACGTGACAGACATCTCATTGTGCTATCAAGATGGCTACTGATATAGAGACCCTACACGAAGAGATAGCAGGCGAGTTAAATGCTATGACAAAAGACAATTTACTGAAGATCACTGATTATCTGAAAATTGCAGGACACCAAAGATCTGATGTGATAGGAAAGTCCCGTATCTCGCTGATCACACACATATTAAAGTACCTAGAACGGGAAGGTGTTGAAGAATTAGAGGATGGAGGTATGTCTGAACTACTGGCATTAAAAGACAAGATTTCTGAGCTGACTACTGGTGTCGAAGAAGAAGGAGTGGGGCAGAGTGAGAAATTACAGCGAGAAATGGATGAGTTAAAGATAATGTTAAGGCAAAAGGAAGCAGAAATTGAACGATTGTCTGTTTCAGGAACTGAAATTGAAACTCAGCCACAACCTCAGGTTGCAACCACACAAGTTCACCTACCATCACAAATGCCAAGCCCTGCATGGCATAAAGACTTTAAAATAGCTGGACAGATAGGTGAACCAGGGCAAAGGGATAAACTAACCTTTACTAGCCTAGCTCATCAAATAGAAAATGGCTTAAATAGAGGGTACCCAGAAACCGAAATCATAGATGCGGTGATCAGAGCCATTGTTCCAGGTTCACAGTTACGGAGCTACCTGGAGGGCAAACCCAATCTCACCCTTCCCGTACTCAGACGTATACTCCGCTCTCATTTCCAAGAACGAAGTGCAACAGAACTATACAAACAGCTAACCTCTGAAGCACAGCACAGTAAAGAGACTCCCCAGAGTTTTTTAATGCGTGTTTTGGATCTGAAACAGAAAGTGCTGTTTGCATCTCAGGAGTCAGAATCAGGACTAAGTTATGACCCAGTTCTGGTTCAGAGTATGTTTCTACACACCATACTCACTGGTCTTCTGAACGACAACATTAAAACTGATATGCAACCACTCTTAGTAAATACTGCCACTCCAGATGAGCTGTTGCTGGAGCGATTAAATATTGCATGTGCAACAGAGGCAGAAAGAAGAAATAAAAAGAAAACGCATGCGTCTTCAGCTGCTGCTGTACACGTGGTTCAGCCACAAGATCCACAGCCTTGTAAGTGCTCTGCCAAAGAGAAAACACCGAAAATGTCACCTGACATGCAAAAAGAGTTGGAGGAGTTGAGAGCAAGTGTAGCTTCCCTTAGTAATCTGGGTGTAGAGATAGCCCAAATTAAAGAAAGAATACAGCAACCACCATTTTATGGGCAGCAGTCCCATATTCCCCCTGTGCACAGAGAGCTAACGAACAATGGGTCAAACAATCAGACACTTGCTGCATCCCAACAAAACAGTTCAACTCGACACAACCCACGCCCACCTGAAACTTCTATGACGATGCGACCTCAACGTGAGTCAAACTGGCAATTCAAGAGTTCTGTTCATACTCCAAGGCGATGCTTTGCCTGCCACCAGAGTGGGACTGAAGAAAGATGCACACATTGTTATCGTTGTGGAAGCAATGAGCATTTTCAAGCTGGATGCAAGATCAGAGGAAATGTGGCATCAACAAGGGGAGTATCAAATCCCACAGGACGAGTATTAACAATATCTAGCAGGCAGTCCACTAAGTTAGCAAAGCATCGAAAAGCAGCTTCATCTGGAAAGCCTCTAGACAGTGCTCTGAGTCCACCATTGCCACCTCACACAGATCCTCCCAGTAAAATAACTCCACTGGTTGGTCGTCAGTGTCTCATTGAATGCTACCTAAATGGCCATAGGACCCAAGCTCTCTGGGACACTGGTTCCCAAGTTTGTATCATTGACGAACAGGGAAAGGAGAAATACTTGCCAAGTGCAGAGATGAGAGATGTATCAGAGCTGCTTGAGTCACCTAATAGCCTGACACTAACAGCAGCAAATGGAACCAGCATGCCATACTTAGGATGGGTAGAGACATCTTTCAGACTCATATCGGAAGAAGACCACATGAATGAGCTAACCATCCCGATACTAGTAATGAGGGGTCAACAATTGTCTCATCCCATCATAGGATTTAACGTAATTGAGCACATCCTCAGTAATACTGACAAAACAAAGCAGTATAGTACAGTCAAAACAGCTTTTCCTAACTTTAGAAAGAGCAGAGTTAGAGCACTCATTCAAGCAGTTAGTGCTGGACAGGCAAGTGAGTATGTCGTAAAAACAAAGAGATTGGGAGTAGTGATTCCAAAGCTCAGTGTTGTTCAGACGGAGTGTCGTATAGCTTCTCAGTCACCCAGAGAGGACACCTTCATGATCTTTGAACCAGATCTAAATCCTCAGTGGCCAGAAGGCCTTGAGCTCAGTGACGCATTAGTTAACATTAGAAAGGGAGCTGATCCAGTCATTAAGATTGGTATTGCAAACAAAACTGACAGAGACATCACATTAGCAGGGCGCACACAGATTGGTACAGTGCAGCCAATAATGACAGTGTTACCATGGCATGCTACTGAAGATGTCACCACCACTGCCACCATCAGCCAAGCTGTGACTTCAGAGAATGACAAAGAAAAGGATGGAATGTGGGACCCACCCATAGATCTAAGCCACCTTGATGAGGACAAGCGACAGATTGTACAACAAATGCTGAGAGAGGAGTGTCACTCTTTCTCATGCTCAGACAATGATATTGGATGTATTGAGAGTTTACAAATGAACATAGCTCTTAAAGATCTGGAGCCAGTTCAGCGCACATATATGTCAGTCCCAAAACCTTTATACCAAGAGATGAAGGGGTATCTCCATGATTTAATTGCACAAGGCTGGATTCGAAAGTCAAACTCTCCTTACTCCTCACCTGTAGTTTGTGTTAGAAAAAAAGACGGCACTCTACGCTTATGTGTCGACTACAGGGACCTGAATATGAAAACCCATCAAGATCGCCAGCCTATCCCCCGTGTCCAAGACATTCTGGACAGCCTAGGTGGAAATTCCTGGTTTTCCCTCTTGGACCAGGGGAAGGCGTATCACCAAGGATTCATCACTGAAGAAAGTAGACCACTCACTGCATTTGTGACGCCATGGGGCCTATATGAGTGGGTGCGTATCCCTTTTGGGCTCACTAACGCCCCAGCAGCGTTTCAACGCTGTATGGAAGAGTGCTTAGAGGGACTGAGAGATGATATCTGCATCCCCTACTTAGATGATACCCTTGTCTTCAGTCGGACATTTGAAGATCATGTGAATGATGTGCGCAAAGTTCTGCAGAGGCTCAGACAGCATGGCATCAAACTCAAGCCCAGCAAATGTGACTTATTTAAATCTGAAATACGCTACCTAGGGAGAATTGTTTCTGCAGAAGGTAGTCGAATCGATCCTGCTGACTTTGAAGCTGTAAGAGCACTAAAAGCCATCAAGCCAAAAAATGTTGGACAACTCAGGAAGGTGCTTGGTCTACTGACCTATTATCGACAGTACATTAAAGACTTCTCTAGAATAGCAAGTCCCCTTTATGACTTACTCAAGGCAGATACTGAAGATGGTCCCATTACCTGCAGCAAAAAAAGAACAAAAGCAAAACCAAGAAAAAGCTGTGTAGTGCCTTCTAACCAGCTGATCTCTTGGAATGATCTTCATCAGCAGACCCTTGAACAGTTGATTGACTGTTTACTTAACCCACCTGTTCTAGGCTTCCCAGATTTCACCCAGCCTTTTGTTTTGCATACAGATGCATCACAGCAGGGCCTGGGAGCTGTTTTATATCAAAAGCAGAATGAGAAACTGAGAGTTATAGCCTATGGATCACGCACCTTGACAGCAGCAGAGAAAAACTATAATTTGCATGCAGGTAAATTAGAATTTCTCGCTCTAAAATGGGCCATTACTGAAAAATTCAGGGATTATCTGTACTATTCCCCAACTTTCACTGTGTACAGTGATAATAATCCACTGACCTACGTCCTATCTACTGCAAAACTGAATGCCACAACTTCAAGGTGGGTTGCAGAGTTGGCCGATTTTCACTTCACTATTAAGTATCGGCCTGGGAGGGAGAACAGAGATGCGGATGCTTTGTCCAGAATGCCGCTTGATGTAGAGTCAATAATGAAAGAATGTTCTGAAGATCTGTCTCCTGATGTTGTTATGGCTGCCATTCAGTCTGTTGAGGTCCAAAAGGAGATTGGAGTAAGCTGGTCAACCGCACTGGTGACCCAAACTCCACCAGAACACAGTGCAGTTGGGTCTGTTGTCCCCATAACAAAAGCTGAGTTGAGAGAAGCACAAAAATCCGATCCATCCATTAATCCAGTGCTTGAGTATAAATTACAGGGTTGCAAACCACCAACTCAAACCCTAAAAACATTCAACTCAAAGACAAAATGCCTGTTTCGTGAATGGGACAAACTAACAGTAGATGATGATGGCATTATGTATCGAATCACAGCAACCCGCAAACAACTAGTGCTGCCTGAAGAGTATAAGGCCAGAGTGCTAAAAGAACTACATAATAACATGGGACATCAGGGTGCTGAACGTACAGTATCACTTGTGCGTGACCGTTTTTTCTGGCCCTATCTGCAATCTGATGTTGAGCACTATGTGACCAGAACCTGTGTCTGCCTGAAACAAAAGAAACCCAGCCGTGAGAGCAGAGCTCCTCTCACCAACATTGTGACAACACATCCCTTTGAATTGGTCTCTATTGATTTCCTTCACCTGGATCAATGCAAAGGTGGTTATCAATATATACTTCTGATTGTAGACCACTTTACCCGTTTTGGCCAGGCTTATGCTACAACCTCTAAATCAGGTAAAGTAGCTGCAAACCTCATATTCAATGATTATGCCTTGAAATTTGGGTTCCCAGCCAGAATTCACCACGACCAAGGTGGAGAATTTGAAAATCAGCTCTTCACCCAGTTAAAAAAGCTTGCTGGTGTGTCTGGGTCACGAACTAGCCCCTACCATCCCATGGGAAATGGGCAGGTGGAAAGGATGAACAGAACGTTATTACAGATGTTGAAGACCCTAACCGAAACACAGAAGTCAAACTGGAAGGAACATCTGAATAAACTGATGTATGCCTACAATTGTACACGTAGTGAAGTGACGGGATATGCTCCTTTTCATCTCCTTTATGGTAGATCACCTAGACTTCCAGTCGACCTGTTGTTTGGATTGCACTCACAATCAGACCCCGAAGAACTCCGAGACTTTGTTCAGACCTGGAAACAAGGTATGGAAGAGGCTTACACCATTGCAAGGAAAAATATCCAGAAATCAGCTGAAAGGGGTAAGCGATTTTATGACACAAAAGTTAGGAGTTCAGTACTACAGCCTGGAGATCGTGTACTAGTGAAAAACCTCTCACCTAGGGGAGGGCCTGGCAAGCTCCGCAACTACTGGGAGGATAGTATTCAGACAGTGGTTCGGCAAATGGGGTCAGATCTTCCCATCTACGAAGTGAGACCAGAGCAAGGGAAAGGGCGTTCCAGAATCCTACATAGGAACTTGCTCATGCCATGTGACCATCTCCCATTTGAGAAGTTAGATCCAAATTCTACTTCCAAAAAGAAACAAGAAAGGAGGCCAAAGCCTGTTCCTCAACCCCTGCAAGTGGACACAGATAGTGAAGATGAGAGTGATTACAATTATGTGGTTCCTCAAGCTAACATGAGACAAGAAGACAGACAGCTTCAATCGGATGCAAGAGTTGAACCTACTGATCAAGAAAGGGAACAAGAGGATGAGATGTTGGAAGATGAGATGCTTGCTGTTCCTGATGAGACTCATAGTCATGAAGATGCTGAAGATAATTCTATGGCATTCCATGAATCTCTGGAACATCCAACTGATGAGAAGGATGAAATCTCCTTGATGAGTAGTAAAGCAGAGTCAGATGATCAAGTCTACCAGCGACCACAAAGAGATAGACACCCGCCAAGGCGAACCACATATGATCAGTTGGGGATTCCCTCATGCTACCAAGTTGAACAAACATGTAGTGGTCAGTCACACTTACAACCAGTACCAACGTACCCTTTTCCAGGACTGATTGCATTCCAGCCACCTTATTACTGGCCCACATACATGTACAAACCCCAACCAGCACAAACATAGTCATGGACAATTTATGGACTGTTCATTCAGGTTATTGCCATGAATAATACAACGACTATGTACTATGGACCATGCCCTCAAGCATTAAGTGGACGTTACTATCATGCAAAAGGAAGTAGGCATGTAATGTTTTTTGCGTGTGAACTGAGGACAGTTAAAATGTCGAGACGACATTTATTTTGCAGGGAAGCATGTGACTAGTTAAAAATAATACATGATTTGTTGCATAGTACTTTAAAAACAGAATGTTAAAAACAATTATCTGTGGTAAAAGCTGAGCTAAAAATTTATTAAGAATTAATTTACAAATTCATGTATGAAAAGAGTAAAAACTATGGTGAAATCATGCTGAAGAAAAAAAAGGTATTTACAAAAACAAAAGAATTTATAAACATTAAGTCTAGCTGTTTTTAAATTGGAAATCAGCTAATAGTACTTGCTAGAGTGATTTGTGATTGTGTGGCTATGCCTTGATTCAGACAGTAGGGGGCGACCACAGCGTTTTCCTCATTCTAGATAAAACTATCACTGAGGAAACAGCACTGTTTACTGTGGTCTTTTTCACTCCCTATATTCAGGTAAGAAACCAACAAAATAGGGTTTTATATTGTCTAAAATGCCACTGTGAAGTCATATGAAGTCAACAGCATAAGCTTAATGGTTATAAATACAAGTTAATTCAGTAAATAGTTGATGTATTTTTGGAAAGTTCCAGAGCAGACTTGCTGAGTGAGCTAGTGTGTAATGGCCATAGCTAGCATTGTTTTAGGACCACATAAGAAAAGATATATGTCAAATGTGGATGAAATTCCAGTAGAAAATATATATTTTTGTGGTTAGAGTGTGTTTATACATTTTCAAATGTGATTTATGTGTATCTTTGAGTTTGTTAGTAAAGTAGGTCACCGCGGCCATTTTAAAATGCTTTTGTTTATATAAAATGTGCGTGCTTAGTTAGATAAATGTGACCAGTACTAGTCTATGTAATTCATCTGTTTTAAAAACAAAGTAGTTAATTTATACATAATAGAGGATCTCTCAGATGTGTTGTTCATTTTGTTAGAAAACTGTTAAAGAGATAATGTGAGTTATGGCTTGAGATAAATTTTGAGAAGAGAAAAAGTATACATATACCTAGTGGAAAATTGAGTTTGAGTTTGAATATTTCATTCTATATTTTTGTGTTGTCAGAAAAGGAATTTCTTTGTTTTTTATTATTATCTCACTGTTCTTAAGTTGTAGCTATTGCAGTGACACTGGGCGCTGGAAATCATTCATGTATTGAAATGTGTCTAAATTCTATTTCTCTGTAAAAAGACTGAATTGAAGAGAATGTAAACAAGCCTTGTTTTATAATATATTTTTGTGAAATTCTAGATAAAACTATCACTGAGGAAACAGCACTGTTTACTGTGGTCTTTTTCACTCCCTATATTCAGGGGCGTAACACATGAGCAGCCTGCTTTAAATCACACCACAGATTTTCAATAATATTCAGGTCTATAGGGACTGAGATGATCATTGTAGAATGTTATATTTATTCCTCTGCATGAATGCTTTAGTAGATTTTGAGCAGTGTTGAGTGTTTAGGGTCATTGTCTTGTTAAAGTATCTCCAGCCCCGGCGCTTTAACTTCAACTTTATCACTGATTCTTGAACATTGTTCTCAAGAATCTGCTGATATTGACTGGAATCCATGAGATCCTCACCTTTAACAAGATTCCCAGTACCTTCACTGATCACACAGCCCCACAGCATGATGGAACCACCACCAAATTTACTGTGGGCAGCAGTAAAGTGATTGTCTTGAAATTCTTGGAGTGTAATTTTTCCCTTCAAATAACTCAATTTTAGTTTCATCAGTCCAACAGCACCTTATTCCAAACTTTAGCTTTAGCATACCTCAAGCGACTCTGTTTGTGGCGTGTGCTCAGAAAAGGCTTCTTCTGCATTAATTAATCTCCCATACAGCCTCTCTTTGTGTAAAGTGCGCTGAATAGTTAAACAATGCACAGTGAGTCCATCTGCAGCAAGATGATGTTGTAGGTCTTTGGAGCTGATCTGTGGCTGTGTTGATTATAACTGTTCTCTACATCCTTCTTCTCTGCTTATCTGAGATTTTTCTTGATCTGCCACTTCAGGTCTTACCTAGAACTGTGCCTGTGGTTCTTCCATTTCCTCACTATGTTCCTCACAGTTGAAACTGCCGCTGAAATCTCTGAGATTTGAGCTTTTTGTATCCTTCCTCTAAACCATGATGTTGAACAATCTTTGTTTTCAGGTGATTTGAGAGTTGTGTTTTGAGGCTCCCATGTTGCCACTCTTCAGAGAAGATACAAAGAGGAGAAAATCTTGGAGTTGGCCACCTTAACCCTTTCTTAATATTGGATTCACCTGTTTGTGTAGGGCAAGGGTCAGTAAGCTTACTAAACTAATTTTGTTTTCCAATAATTAGTGCGACAAGGGTGTCCACATTCATGCACCATTTTGTTAAAAGAATTATTGCACACTTTCTGTAAATCCTAAAAAACCCAACTTTTCATACCACTGTAGGAAGGAACTTGTTCAAAATTGAAGGAACTGAAGGCAAAATTGGTGCAACCCAGCCCTTGCATGGCAGTATGGGTACAATAGATAATAATCAGGACTCCTGTATCTACTGTAACTGTAGATTAACCCTTGTTTCTGAACTCCAATAGAGGAATCCAATAGAAATCTGTTACACTCATTCCTGGAAACACCTGGAAAGACAGTTTTCCAAGCTAACAACATTGTACAAAAGTATAGAAACATTCTTTAGTGCCCTCACTAAACTGCAGTGTAAATGCAAACTACTTACAGGGTTTGTACAGTCATGAAAAACCTGGAAAAGTCATGGAATTTGAACATAGCAATTTCCAGTCCCGGATCAATTTAACTAAATAAAAAAACACCCATAAAGTTTTGGAAAATTCATGGAAATTTGAATGTTTTTTTTCTGTCTATCGACTGAAGCCATTTTGGTTCTAAAAGATAATTTAATAATTTATAAATAAATAAATTATATAGCTGGCTGCATGGGTCCTACTCTGACTGGAGTTTTAGCTGCACTATAAACTGTAAATTCACACACAGAAAAAAAAACTAATGCTGTCTATCTTCATTCAGACAAATCTAAGGCATAGATGTGCAGAGATGTTGTTTAGCTAGTAATATGTTTGATATTTCAGTAAGTTTTCACTCATTTTAAGTAAGATAAAGGCCTGCTATAATAATTTTACATTGATTTTTTTAGTTTTATTGTCCATGTTTATACTAATGTTTTAAAGAAGTCATGAAAAAGTAATGGAAACTGTACTTATTCTAAAGGTACAGTATGCAATGTAACAAACACATGAACCTTTAGGTGTAAAAACATACATGCAAATGTGGGCCCACATGCAGTTCCTGAAGTTTAAAGGGTTTATATGAATGAATTTCACTATCCCTAGTAAAACAGTGTGCTATTATTCTCATAGAGTAAAATGATACACACACGCTGGGAACACACACACACACACACACACCACTCAGGCCCAAATGAACTTTCCAGATTTAAATATTTCCATATCTCCATGACAACACTGTATTTATTCGTAGCTGAGTGAAGCCATCACCACTAGACGAAAGGCTCCTCCAGCAGCTGTTCTCCACTGCAGTCTGAATCAACGCTAGCGGTTGAATCGGTAGACGGAGAACACCGCAAAACATTCCAAAGAAGTTGGGACAGTAAAGCATTTCCTACTTTGGAAGGATGTCATTCCTTCTTAAAACATTTAAAAGATGTTATCACTAAGAATACCAAGTGATGAAGTGTCCAAGGTCATCTCTGTCACTTTTTTCATTTTACAATTCTGCACACATTCTCTGTTGGCGACAGGTCAGGACTAGAAATGTGTTGTTCTGTTCTTTTATTGTTGATGATTATGGCTTACAGCCTATTAAAACCCAAAAATCATGGTCTCAGAAAATTTGAAAATTATATAAGACCATTTGATACTTTTGTCAGTGTGGGCAGTGTGCCAGGTCCTGCTGGAAAATGAAATCCGCATCTCCAAAAAAGTTGTCAGCAGAGGGAAGCATGACGTGCTGTAAGATTTTGTGGGAAAACAAAACTGCACTGACTTTAGACTTGATAATAAAACACAGTGGATCAACACCACCAGATGACATGTCTCTCCAAACCATCACTGATTGTGGAAACTTCACACTAGACCTCAAGCAGTATGGACTGTGTGTCTCTCCACTCTTCCTCCAGACTCTGCTTCCTTGATTTACAAATAAAATAAAAAATATATACTGATGGTCGGTGAAGGCTTGGAGAGACATGTCATCTGCGGGTGTTGGTCCTGTTTCTAAGTATATGTTTGATTAAATGCACATTGTTGTTTTATTCTAGAAACTACTGATAATTTTTTTTCCCAAATTCCCCAAAAATATTGTCACTAAGAGTATTTGAGAAATGGCTAAAATAAAGAAAAAGATACAGTGCTTTCATACCTTAAATAATGAACAGAAAACAAGTTGACAAGTTGACATATTGATTTAGAGACAACAGTACTAATGTAGGTTTAGGAGTTCAGAAATCAGTATTTGGTGGAATAACTATCATGTGTCTCGGCGTGCTCTCCACCAGTCTTACACACTGCTTTTGGGTAACTTTATGCCGCTCCTGGTGCTAAAAAATCAAGCACTTCAGCTTTGCTTTAAGGCTTGTGATCATCCAACTTCCTCTTGCTTAGTTTTTTTAATGGGGTTCAAAATACCTGCTAAAATAATACAGATCTCATTAAAAAAAAATTTTAGTGATGTAATTTTTTTATGTTCTGTGGTGTTGGTGGTTTTGAAAGTTTTTTTTAATGTATAATATGTGTAACAGTACAAAATAAAATATATATTTTTTTATAATAATAATAAGAAGAAGAGTAAGAATCAGAATAAGACAGCATATGAATTGATCTAAATGACATGCAATGGATTTAAAATATACAATACAGTATTATTCATTACGCTAACAACAAATATTGTTGAGATATACTGTTAAGAGTATTTATTATTATTTTTTTTTTATTAAATGATTCGGCCTGATGTTATAAAATGTTTTAAGGTATTAAAAGCTGTGTTTAGCTGTGTGGTTTAAGCCCTTCAGTAACAGTAGGGTCAGAGCCAGAGCTCATCAGGCTAAAAAGCCCCCCAGTGACAAATTCATCCAATTCAGGAGTAACTCAGACCACTCGTCATGCTCTACACACACTTCCACTGGAAACAGCTCCAAAACACATACACACACCCGTGTATGTGGACTATGTATGCGTTTGCAAAAATAAATTGTACTTTGTGCTCAACAGAAGCATCTGGCTGAGGTGTGTGTGTGTGTGTGTGTGTGTGTGTGTGCGCACGCCTGTGGGCTGAACTCGTGCTCGTACAGTACGTGATTATGCTTTAATCGGCTGTATTACAGTGCGGTAATTTGCACACAGAAACAATGCAGATCAAACAGATAATGAAACGAGCAGCCAAACAAAGTCCAGGTCAGAAAATATGAACATTAATTACCTGCTCTACAGTCGCCCACAGCTGCCGAGACGACGTGATGCTAAAACATCTGCACGCGCTGCGAACACTGGAGCAGCGGATGAAGTTAACAGACGTATGCCACTGTCTGTGTGTGACAGCTTTCATACAAGATCAGTATAATTATCAGTACATATACTGCAGAAGTTTACATACATATATATATACACACATCATCAAAAACTTACATCAAAAACAGAAGGAAGTGTCAGATTGCAGTGCTATTCAGAAGGAAGACAGGTAAAGTTGCCAGGTAGAATGATGATGTGATGATGTGGTAAATATTTATTGAGCTACACATAGTGAATTAACAATATGCTACATGTCTCAGCATGGATTGTAGAGGTTCCTAATAGTTTCCAACAACATATTTGATTAAGATCAGGACTCTTTGCTATTCCAAATCATTGGCTGTTTTCTTTTTTGAGCATTCTAGAGGATTAGTTCCCTTACTTACGGTTTTACCTTTCTGGATGAACCAGTACATTCAAAATACTTACTGTGTCCTACAGGTACTTAACTGTACATAAAAATAAAGTACAACGAGGAACAATAGTGTAACAACTGGGTAACTTTCTAAAAAAATACCCCTTACTTTCCCAACACTTATGGTGTAACTGTTCTCTATGAATCAGTAAATACTAAATAATTATGGGGTCCTACTCATGTATGTCAGGGTGCGGGGTCCAGGGAGGACGAGGAGGCGGACGCAATTGCAAACAAAAGGGGATTTATTAACAAAAATAGATACAAAATAACAACTGGGATAAACTGAAACAAGACTGAAGAAACCGGGGAAAACATGGAACACTGACACTGACGATAAACGTACAAGGATCGACACCGGGGAAATGGAACACGGACCTTAAATAGAGGTGCATACACACAGGAAACATGAAACACCTGGGACGAAGGGGCGGAGTTACAAAAGAACACAGGTGAGTGGAAAAACACAGGCAGAACACAGGGGCACGGGTCACGTGGGACAACACAGGCACGAGGACAGACAGGAAACAGGGCCAGGACCTTACAATGTAATGTAGGTACAAAAAAAGCTCAGGAGAACCTGCAGTTTCCCTAAACTTATGAAGGCTTAATTTCAGTCACACTCCAGGGAATTATTATTCTAATCATTTTATGAGTTTAAAAAATAAGATTTGATTTAGGCTTTGATTTAGGCTGTCAAGGGTAAACAGCCTAAATCTCACACCTCACCTGATTTATACTGTTCTAACTCTATAAGTACACAGAAACAACAGGGAGCGGGCTGTATTATCTAGTGTACAGTGTTTTAACATTCTTACTCTGTAAATACCGGTACTTACCCTCTAAAACACAGGCTGTATTATAAAGTGCTACCAACGTTCTTTAATAGAACGACTTGTATTCCTAAAGTCAATGTCTTGTATGCTTAGAGTCATTGTCTTGGTGCATGATCCAAAATCTTCTGAGATTGAGTTAACAGACAGATGTTTGATATTTTCCCTCAGAATGTGTGTGTGTGTGTGTGTGTGTATAGTTCAAAATGTATTGTTTCATTGATGATGCAGTAAACAGCTCCAAACAATAATACTACCACCCCCATGTTTCACAGACTGGATAAAGTTTTATCTTTATGTTTCATTACAGCAGAGGCATTGAGGTGTTTTTAAAATGTCAGCAGCACCACCCAAACAATAGCTGCTCTGTGGTGGTCTATCCTGTGGGGTCCTGACCCTAGTAAAACAGGGTGAAAGGGAGAAAGGAAGATAATAAAGTATGCAGGACTGTAATTATTTAACTGATCAGTGGAGTTGATAAGATGGACAATACGTGTAGAAACAAGGAGGTGGTCTTAATGTTACGGCTCCTCTGCTGGTCTAAGGCACATTATACAGACCAATCAGAGACTGTGAAAGGGGGGCCTGGATGGTCTGTCAGCTGGCCCCGCCTCCCCACTGTGGAGTAATTTCATTACCATTTAATCTAATGACAGCACTAATCAGACTGATTAATGCAGAATAATCCAGATCTCTCTCTCTCTCTCTCAGCCTCTGACTGGTCGTTTTTACTTATTATTTTCTGTATTAATAATTTGCTACATTTATTGACCCCTCCTTGTATTTATTTTTTCATACATGTTTTATTTTTTATTCATTCACTAATTAAATACCTACATTGTGTCAATTATATAACAATTATAGATTTTTTAAATGATATATTTTTAAATAAATTCACTATTTATTTTATCCATTAATTTATTATTTTAAACATATTCTTACTTATCAATTACTTACTGCACTTAAACTGAATTAAGTGGATAAGAATACAATAATGACCATGATGATGATGGTGATGATGATGATGATGATGATGGTGATGATGATGATGATGATGGTGATGATGATGATGATGATGATGATGATGGTGATGATGATGATGATGATGATGATGATGATGATGATGATGATGATGGTGATGATGATGATGATGGTGATGTTGATGATAATGATCATGATGTATTCAGAATGAATCTGTTATAAATATTTTTGAAGATATGTAATTTGTCATTTATTATTATTATTATTATTATTATTATTTTATTATGTTATAATAGTATGTTAATTATGTATTATATTTACAAACTTTTAGCTTAATCAATTATTATCTATTATCTATGGCTAAAAGTTACTTTATTAATAATAATTTATTGGTTTACTTTAATTTCAATTAATATAATTAAATAAATATTAATGATTATTGCCTTTCAGTTTCTTATTTTATAATTCTTTTTAATAATTAGTTATTTATTATTTTATTCATGAAATCATTTGTTATTTACAGTGTTGGGAGTAACGGCGTTAAAACTAACGGCGTTACTAACGCCGTTACTTTTTTTCAGTAACGAGTAATCTAACTAATTACTATGACTGTAACTATAACGCCGTTACCATTTCCGACACCCCGTTACTGCACGTTACTTTAGCAGCTCTATGAACTTTTTTTTTTTATTTCGCTTTGCCCTGGTTAACCCCTCCTCTGTCCGGTGAACTTGAGCTTCTGGCCGCTGTGCCTGTGGTTTGGCGTGGTGAAGTGAGGCACAATTGTGACGATTTGCGTGCTCTAATCAATTCAGTGATTGCCGTGGACAACCCAAGTTCCGAATTAAGGACGTTAAGCTCTTTTTAGCTGCTCCGGTTTTTGTGGTGCTGCTGCTTTCTATTTTAGAGCTTAGATTCTCTGCCCGAATCCCACCTGACCTGAGGACCGACCCGAAATCAGGCTCCTATTTTTATTTTATATAAAGCTCTGGTGTGATAATCACAATGTTGCTAAGTAACCAATTATTATTGTTCACTAAAGCGAACGAAATAGCGAAAACTGAAAGTGAAAAACATTTGTGTTAACTGAATCTAATAAAAACGGTAATTAAAAGGAAAAAACATAACTATCTCGAACTGTATTTTGTGTTTATAAAACTAACTAAAACGAACTGAAATTACTGATAGAATACCCTCATTTTTGTGTTTAATTTATTTATAAGCGCTGTTGTACAGCGGAGTTGTACAGCGGGAGTTGTTGTGCCGAGCGCGCGGCACTCGTGGTCCGTTAGTTCTTGTGTAAAGCGCTCGCGCTAGCAAGCCCACCCTAAAATGAACAGAAAAAATAAAAACAAAATGAAATTAAACTATAATAAAAATGAAAACTGTAATCACGTAGCTCTGGGCGCACGTGAACGCCTCCGCGTTTGACTTGCAGCATTGTGTGTAGCTGTTCTTAAAAATCATTTAAATTAAATAATAGTTCTATGCTTCTATGTTACAGTGTTAATTAACATAATTCTGATTATATTTCGCTCATTCAATCAGCCCGAAAACAGACAGTTTATGGGGCGGATCGGGTCAGGCTCATAATGACAGTTTATGGTTCGGGCTTGGGCAGAATGTGCACGGGCTCCGGCTGGGTCGGATTTTTTGGGCACGATCTAAGCTCTATTCTCTTTTGGTGAAGCTGTTATATTAATACCATTTTAACGGGCATTAAATTGTTGTTTTTGTCCATTATTTTGTTTTATATATACATATTTCTTTTGAGTGTGGCTTGGTTTGTTAAATTTCATCCCCAGACGCGTTTTTCCGCTTTTTTCAGTATTACAAGTTTTAGTAATTTTCTTTGGTTGTGTGGAGAATTTCGTTTTATTTTTTTGAAATTCGTTAGATTATATTTTTGTCAACATTTTGGGTTTATTTTCGTTTGTTATTTTTTGTTATTTTTCTAATAATAATAGTAAATGCATAATTGATTTCCTTTTTTTGACGGGCGAATAATAAAAAGTAACGCGATAGTTACTTTTACTGGTAACTAATTACTTTTATAGTGGAGTAACTCCGTTAGTAACTCAGTTACTTTTTTGGAGAAGTAACGAGTAACTATAACTAATTACTTTTTCAAAGTAACGTGCCCAACACTGGTTATTTATGTATGTATTATGTATGTATGTACTGAAGTTATTTTTATATACAGTATGCATTATTTACCTAATCAGCATAACATAACATTACATAACATTTTTACTATGGTCTACATGGACAAGCATCAAATGTAGGGTGTTTCTAATAAAGTGTCCAGTGAGTGGAAGCACAAGGTCGAAGGTATTTTTAAGTAAAAAGGGAAAGTATAATGTTGGGTATTTCTAATAAAATGGCCAGTGTTTGTATGTGAACAGTACAGTATAATGTAAGTTTCTGTGTGTATGGAAGTTTATGTGGATAAATTCTTTGTTCTTTTTGTTGTTGTTTTTTTAGACGTCATGATATTTATCATAGTGTGACCTCCCGATATAGTTCAGCCTGAGTACACACAGTGCAATAAACAGCATGCAGCAGTGTGTGTGTGCGTGTGTGTTATCAGCAGAGCTACAGTAACAGGGCCATAGAGGCTGCAGGAGGAAGCTGAGCTTTACTGGGACACGACCGCAGGCGGCGGACAGATGTGCATGAGCTAAGATAACAAATAAAAACACAAACAGTTTTGCATATAGAGACATGCACATGCAAACACACACTTACACACACACTCACTCACATGCATTCACTATGCTGTGGTTAGAAAGGCCATAATTCCATAAAACTAACAATTTAAAGTCAACATAAAGAACACATACGCATTCACAGTGTATGTTCACACCAAAACACACACACACACATGCTCACAAATACACAATTCTACTCATATCAGATTGTTCTAAGTGTGAATGTAATAATTACATATATCCAGTGTGAATCTAAAGTAAAGTTTTTTAACAGCTGCCATTTAGAATTATGGAGTGATGGTATTCCAATATGAATCTGCAGTGTATCCTTTATGTACACACATATTGCATATTTATACTGTAGTATTACACTCATGCCATTCTCTAGTACAATTTATAGTGGATTACCATTCACTAGTACAATTCATACTGGATTAACATTCACTAGTACAATTCATACTGGATAAACATGAGTGCATTGTATGTAGTATGTCTGTAGTCTGGCAGTCTGCAATATGTGTAGTTTTGTAGTCTATAGAGTAGTGACTTTAGACAGTAAACTCGACACACTCTATAGATTCATACTGGATTCAAACTATGCTACAACTATTATTGTCAGATGGTAAACTGTCCACACACTGAAGATTCATACTGAATAAATACTGTCAGTTTTTCAAAAACTACCCTCATACTGCAGATTCATACTGGATTCAGTATATGCCATGAGTATTACTGTTAGACTGCAAACACTACACAGGCTGCAGATCCATACTGGATTTATATTATGCCACCAAGACTATTACTATTAGACGAAAAAACTACTTTCATATTACAGATTCATAGTGGATTAATATTATGACACAGCCTTGGCTATTAACTGCAAAAAAATCACTCATACAGCAGATTCATACTGGATTAAAACCATTCCATTATTATTATTGTTAGATGGTAAACCCTGCACACACTTCGGATTCATACTGAATTAAAGGCAAGCCATAACTAATACTCTCAGTCTGTCAAAAACAATACGCTATACAACTATACGGCTGATTCATACTGGATGTAAACAATGCCATAACTATTACTATTAGACTGCAAACACTACACAGACAGCAGATTCATACTGGATTCAAATCGTACTACTACTGTTACTGTTAACTGCAAAAAACATCACGAGTACTGCAAATTCATACTGGATTAATATTATGCCACAACATATTAATCAGACTGAAAATAAACTACGCTTACACCGCAGATTCATACTGGATTAATATTATGCCACAACATTTTCTATTAGGCTGGAAAAAAAACATACTCATACTGGATTAAAATTATGCTACAACTATTAGTGTCAGAAGATAAACTCTGCACACACTACAGATTCATACTGAATTAAAGTCACGCCATAACTATTACTGCCAGTCTGTCAAAAACTACCCTCATACTGCAGATTCATACTGGATTCAAATAGATTAAAACCATAACAATATACAGTAGTTAATGTCCAAGTGTAAATACCACACACACTGCAGATTCTTACTGGATGTAAACAATGCCATAACTATTACTATTAGACTGCAAACACTACATAGACAGCAGATTCATAATGGATTCAAATCATACTACTATTGTCAGTATTAACTGCAAAAAACATCAAATTCATACTGGATTAATATTATGCCACAACATATTAATCATACTGAAAATAAACTATGCTTATTCTGCAGACACATACTGGATTAGTATTATGCCACAACATTTTCTATTAGGCTGGAGAAAAAAAACATACTCATACTGGATTAAAATTATGCTACAACTATTAGTATCAGAAGATAAACTCTGCACACACTACAGATTCATACTGAATTAAAGTTATGCCATAACTATTACCGCCAGTCTGTCAAGAACTACCCTCATACTGAAGATTCATACTGGATTCAAATATATTAAAACCATAACAAGGTACAGTAATTAATGTCCAAGTGTAAATACCACACACACACTGCAGATTCATACTGGATCAAAACCATGTTATAACTGTTGGTGTGGTCTGACTGTAACCATTCCACACACTGCAGATTCATACTGGATGTAAACAATGCCATAACTATTACTATTAGACTGCAAATACTACACAGACTACTATTGTAAGTATTAACTGCAAAAAAAAAAAACATTACGAGTACTGCAAATTCATACTGGATTAATATTATGCCACAACATATTAATCAGACTGAAAAAACTATGATTATACTGCAGATTCGTACTGGATTAATATTATGCCACAACATTTTCTATTAGGCTGGACAAAAAAAAATGCCATAACTATTACTGCCAGTCTGTCAAAAACTACCCTCATACTGCAGATTCATACTGGATTCAAATATATTAAAACCATAACAAGATACAGTAATTAATGTCCAAGTGTAAATACCACACACACACTGCAGATTCATACTGGATCAAAACCATGTCATAACTGTTGGTGTGGTCTGACTGTAACCATTCCACACACTGCAGATTCATACTGGATGAAAATATCAAACCTGGTCAGTCATCACTTAAATTACGTAACCTTGCCAGGTAGGGTGATCATTGCCATCTGTGAAAGAGGACACGATTATTACAGTTCTGAGAATGATTTGATATTAAACTGAACTTTTAATAAGAGACAGAGAGAGAGAGTGAGAGAAAGAGAGAGAGAGACAGAGGTTTATATAGTGAGTAGGGTTGGAGGGGGGGGGGGGGGGGGGGGCAGGCCAGGGTGTCCCTCCAGCGTGGGAACAGCTGGACGCAGGGTTGAGACGTCCTCTCCCTGCCTCCAGAGTGTGTTTGCGTGTGTGTATGAGTGTGTGTGTATAAGTGTGTACGTGTGTGTGGAGGGTCCAGGTGCAGCGCTGCCCCCAGGCTGGGGGACGGAGGCAGGAGTAATCAGGCAGCAAACTGCTTCTGACGGGCCAGAGAGAGAGACGCAGCGACAAATGCTCTGCAGCACCCCGCTAATTTCATTTAGCCTGCAGGGAGAGCGGCTCCCAGAGAGGACAACTCAGAGTGTGTGTGTGTGTGTGTGTGTGACTGTGTAAGTGTGTGTGTCTTTGCTTTAAAAGTGCATGTGTTCATCGTCGATTCATGTTGGGTTAAAATCACTTGTCAATTATTAGTGTCAAACTGTGAAAAAAAAAAGTCATCAGATTAATACTGGATTCATACATCTCTGGAAAAAAAATAAGAAACCACTTAAAAATGAAGATGAAGAGAGGAAGATGGATGATCACAAGCCATCAAACCAAGCTGAACTGCTTAAATTTTTGGACTAGGAGTGCAGGCATAAAGTTATCCAAAAGCAGTGTGTAAGACTGGTGGAGGAGAACATGCCAAGATGCATGAAAACTGTGATTAAAAACCAGGGTTATTCCACCAAATATTGATTTCTGAACTCTTAAACTTTATGAATATAAACATGTTTTCTTTTTATTATTTGAGTTCTTAAAGCTCTGCATCCTTTTTGTTATTTCAGTCATTTCTCATTTTCTGCAAATAAATGCTTTAAAAGATAATATTTTTGGGAGAAATGTTGTCCGTAGTTTATAGAATAAAACAACAATGTTCATTTTACTCAAACATATACCTATAAAAATCAGAGAAACTGATTCAAAAACTGAAGTGGTCTCTTAATGTTTTTTCAAGAGCTGTATCTCTTTAGGGCTTCTTACTTGGTTGAATCATGCATCAGTGGGAAATGCATTTTTTTTTTCATTCATACTGGAACACTCCACAGTCACAGTACCATCTGACAGAACTATGGAGTGATGGTTATCCTCTATGAATGTGCAATGTGTGTATTTTACACTTTATAGTGTCAATAGACTGCACTGCATGTCAGACCTTTGTCTTGTAAACAAGTTTTCAAAAGAGAAACCATTTCTATTTCTGACTTTTGGACTTGGTGCTGAGAACAGTCTCACTGGTCCTTTTGATCTTCGATCCAAAGCTGATGGTGTTCATTTTTCTTCCAAAAAAGTTGTCTGACCACAAAACATGTTTCCACGGTTGAATGGTCTATCCCAGGAACAGTCACTGCTGCTGCACATGGTTAACAAAAAGCTCCTGATTTGCAGATTTAAGTGGACCTGGTGAGTGTAACTCACTCCTGATTCCTTAAATAGTTTACTGATATTATGCATTTTATGGAAAGAAATATGCAACTTTGTTTCAATCTCTCTTTAAGAGATTAGTTATAGATGGAGAATTCTATAGAGTTTTCTATCTTTGCACCTTTAAAGCCATTGTGAACACTACTTTTGGACCTGTTGATATCACCTGTTTGAAATCACATAATACATTTTTTAAAACTCACATGGTGGTGGTGTATGAGGTGTTAGTGTTTGTTGTGATGATATCAGAGGATCAGACACAGCAGCAGTGCTGCTGAAGTTTTTAAATACCGTTGGCCCTATATTACACCTGTTCGAGGCGCATTGCAATGCTCATTCCTATCTCACACCCCAACAACAGTCTATTGTCATCTTGCCTTGCATCTGCACCACTGAAAAAGCAAAATCGTCGCAGTGTTGAGATATCCACCCAAAGTCAGAGCGCACCTGGCTCATAAAGAGAATGGCAAGTGACACACTGATTGGTTTATGTTCACGTTACGCCCAAAACACACCCGTGATTAATTAAGAGAATTAGTACATGCGTTTTGCAAGTTTCAAGCTGCACAAGGTGTATTTTTGGTGCCCTCACGATGCCATAGACACACCGACCACCCTATTTTACACTCCTTTATATAACTGCTCCACCTTGTAGATATAAAATCAGAGCCAGAAGCTCTGAATCTGTTGTTGAACAAAGAACACCAGTTGTTGTGCATATTGAGAAGACTGATGTCAGTTATACAGACTGTGCAAGTTTGAAGTTATGTAGTAGTTTAGCAGTGCAAATTTGTACAATGTAAACAGTGGACAATAAATAAACTAGTCGGGCAGAATATCATAATAGGGCATCTCAGAGGTTGTGTCTGCAGAGATGGGGGTGTGTCCACTGGAGTAACCAGAGTTGCCGGAATGAAAAAGCATCACAGAGTCTTTAGTTTGCTGTGCTGAGAGGAGTTGAACAGTCTTATGGCCTGAGGGACAAAAGACTTTCGGAGTCTGTCTGTGGAGCAGGACTGGGACAGCAGTCTGCCGCTGAATGAGCTCCTCTGCCTGGTGATGGTGCTGTGCAGAGGGTGGTGAACATTGTCCATGATGTTCAGCAGCTTGCTGAGGGCTCTCCTCTCTGCCAGTGGTGTTAAGGACTCCAGCTCTAATCCCAGCACAGAACCAGCTTTCCTCACCAGCCTGTCCAGTCGTCCAGCGTCTCTCTTGCTGATGCCTTGCCCCCAACACACTACAGCGTAAAAAAGGACGCTGGCTACCACAGACTGGTAGAACATCAGCAGGAGCTTCTGGCAGATCCTGAAGGACCCGAGCCTCCTGAGGAAGTTTAGTCTGCTCTGTGCCTTCCTGTAGAGGGAGTCAGTGTTCACTGACCAGTCCAGCCTTTCGTCCAGGTTCACACATACCTCTTTTCCACCAACAAAATGCTGGTGCCAGACCCGGAGCTTTTGCCAGGTCCTGTGAACCTGCGAACCTTTTAAGAACCGGCCTGTGTTTCTACTGCTTAAAGTTGTCACTCACTACGTATGTGAATGTGGGCATAAACAGAAGCCAGGGGCGATTTGAAAACAACATTGCGGAACCAGAGCTCCTCCTGAAACTTGTGCTGTTATCCTCAGTGGAGCACTGTTGATTTATTTTCATTCATTTAGCTGCTTCTGCTGCTCTTAGCTGTGAATGGGGGTGAGGTTTGTAAACAACTTTGCCTGGAGATGCTTTAACGCCCCGCCCTTTGGCCATTCGCGTCACAGGTTCGCTGGTTCCAGACCAGCAAGATTGTGGGGCCAGAACGGAATCGGCTTTTCTGGCCGAGAACCTGTGATTTTGTGGTGGAACGCAAAGAACTGTTCAGGAACCTGACACCAGCATCGGCACCATGCTGGTGGAAAAGCGCCTACAGAAGTACTTGTAGGACCTGATCACCTCCACATTGACCCCCTCAATCAGAAGACCTGGAAATTTTTGAAATACAAATTGGACCTACATTTATAATGGCTGTAGAAACTAAAATGTGTTCTGTCTATGCAATATATATATATATATATATATATATATATATATACAGTATGTGTGCTACCACTTGCAGCCTCCTCAGTGCAGTCGACCAGCCTGCTGCTCCATACATCATCTGGCATGACCAGACACAAGTACAGCAGCCACCCTTCACCACCTGAGAGAGAGAGAGCGAGAGAGATGCATGTGTGTAAGGCCCACTCTACAGCTGTTAGGCCAGCAGATGCCAGCCGTCACACTATCTGTCTGCAGCTGCAACACCTCACCCTCTGGGACCTGTCTACCAGACACACACAGACACACACTCTGAAGGGACAAACAAACGGCAGCGTGTGAGTTCCAACCTGCCCGTGTCTGGTGGGACAGGACGACTAGGCCTCAGGTGAGAGAAGGCAGGCCTACTTACAGCGCCGTCATGCTAACATATGTCCTCTGCAGCGCAGCCTCAGACGAGGTGCTGGATCCTGGATCCTCCACACACAGTGTTCTTGTCATGTGATGATCTCTGTGTAATCTACACTCTCCATGTCAACAGGTTGGGACACCTAGATTTCCAAAACTGGGTATAAAACAGGAAAAAAATTGTTTGTAATAACTCAGCATTTTCCTGGTGCATTAGGCCTTCAGTTGCACCATATTGAAGTTCTGACCAATGGAAGAGCTTTATAAGTCTAATCTCCCAAGATACCACTAAGGAACAAATCCATATTGGGCTGTTTTCTAGTTGGTGCTTTGCAAGTTAAAGGCACTCTATGCAACAATCATTAGCACATAGCACTCATTATTGGATTAAAAAAATTGTTTGGTAAGCTCATTAACCCTTGACCTACATACACAGGTGAATGCAATTATGAGAAAGTGCTAAGTTTTTCTCCTCTTTGCATCTTCTCTGAAGACCTGAAAACAAAGATTGTTTAACATCATGGTTTAGAGGAAGGATACAAAAAGCTCAAATCTCAGAGATTTCAGCTGCCAGTTTGTGAGGAACATAGTGAGGAAATGGGAGACCACAGACACAGTTCTAGTTAAGACCTGAAATGGCAGAAAAAGAAAAATCTCAGATAAGCAGAGGAGAAGGATGGAGAGAACAGTCATAGTCATCCCAAAGACCACAGACCAGCTCCAAACACCTACATCATCATCTTGCTGCAGATGGAGTCACTGTGCATCGTTCAGCACACTTTACACAAGGAGCGGCTGAATGGGAGAGAAATGCAGAAGATGCCTTTTCTGAGCACACGCCACAAACAGAGTCGCTTGAGGTATGCTAAAGCTAAAGCACATTTGGACAAGCCAGCTTCATTTTATAATAAGGTGCTGTTGGACTGATGAAACTAAAATTAAGTTATTTAGAGGGCGTTATGCATGGAGGACAAATAACACTCCAAGCATTTCAAGATAAACACTTTCTACCCACAGTAAAATTTTGTGCCGGTTCCATCATGCTGTGGGGCTGTGTGATCAGTGCAGGTACAGGGAACCTTGTTAAAGTCGAGGATCTCATGGATTCTAGTCAATATCTGCAGATTCTTGAGAACAATGTTCAGGAATCAGTGAGAAAGTTGAAGTTGCAAAATAATCATGCACATACAATGCTTAGTGAGATTTATTGCCTCGGAATAGATAATTTCACTTGATAAGATTTAGATTTTTGCTGTCCTGCTTTGTGTTATAGTTCTACAGTATTATAGTAACCCCATTCATAGCACATTCTCCCACAGTTATTACACATCAGTAGTAGGAACACAGCTAATATCAGCCCATAGCATGTAGTACTACAGGTTATTGTACAAAATATTAACATACAAACCCATTTTGTACTAAAAGGAAGTGATGAGGCATTGCTACTGTACAGCAATAAGAGACCACTTAAAAGTGATGAGTTTCTTTGATTTTACCAAATTGAAAACCTCTGGAATGTAATCAAGAGGAAGATGGATGGTCACAAGCCGTCAAACCAAAAGCAGTGTGTAAGACTGGTGGAGGAGAACATGCCAATATGCATGAAAACTGTGATTAAAAACCAGGGTTATTCCACCAAATATTGATTCCCGAACGCTTAAAACTTTATGAATATGAACTTGTTTTCTTTGCATTATTTGAGGTCTGAAAGCTCTGCATCTTTTATGTTATTTCAGCCGTTTCTCATTTTCTGCAAATAAATGCTCTAAAAAACAAGATTTTTATTTGAAATTTGGGAGAAATGTTGTCTGTATAAAATAAAACAACGTTTATTTTACTCGAACATATACCTATAAATAGGTAAATCAGATATTTTTTCCACAGCTGTATATCAACCATAAAGCAACGTCACAGTGTTATCTAAACTACAAACTACCGTACATGCTCCAAAGACAGTCAGTATTAGCAAGTACCATAGTATGCAATTTGGACACAGCAACATTTTTTTTAAAAACCCTAAATAAATAACAGCCCTGCTGGGTCGCTGTTCATTTGACAAAGCAGTGTTGCAGCATTTCTCAAAACTATTCTAAAGCTCCCATTCAGACTGAAATCACTCTAAAGCAGAAGAGTGTGTTTGTGTAGAGTGGTCTACACAAGGGCGAGGGAGGAATGTGGTGTGTGTGGGCCAGACTCAGATAGAGCAAGAGACCCTAGAGGGTCTGCCCACGGCTCGTCTGAGTACGTCCACTGCCCTAAAGAAAAAAGGAGAGAGGGAAAAAGAGACTGAACCTCTCCATATGGTCCACTGTTGTCTCTGACTTTTCACTCTCATAGTCTTCATTTACGCAGAATTCTGCCCTGTAGGCAGAGGCAGTTGCTTTATGGTTCAGTAGAGTGTGTGTGTGTGTGTGTGTGTGTGTATAAGTGTGTATGTGTGTGTGTGTGTGTATTTATGTATGGATGCTGGACACGTGAGGAAAGAGAGCCCATGTATTATCTATTCAGAAATGCACGGAACACAAAACCACCGGAGCCGTTCCCTCAGCGATCCAGAAGCTGGAAATCTGCGTATTAATAAAGTTAAGGTAATTAACCCCGCAGTGTCTCCGTAGCCAAGCAGAACAGCAGCTCTCCACTGTCTCTGACCTGGAAAAGCACGGCAGCGGAATACCAGCTCCCGGCGTTCCAGCTTCCCAAGCATTCCGGAGACTTCTCCGGCTTCCTCCATCTGCTCCCGGGTGAAGAGCCAACGGGAAGAGAGGAACGCTTTTGTGCAAAATTTATGAAGAGCTTAAATACTGTAAATTCACCCTACTTCCTCTCACTGGCCACTTTATTGGAAATACCTACACTATAAAAGTTCATTTTACTTTGGGATTTGAAAAAATGATTGCATAGTAACATTAACGTTAAAAGTTGTTATAACTATCGGTTCCTGGCATCATTTACAATAAGGGAAATAACTATTTGATCCCTTGCTGATTTTGTAAGTTTGCCCACTGACAAAAACATGAACTATATAATTATTATTTTTTTTTTTATATTTTAAGGATAGGTTAATTTTAACAGTAAGAGACAGAATATACAAAAAATCCAGAAAAATCTCATATGTATACATTATATAAAAGTATTTGTATTTGAAAGAAATAAGTATATCACTTCTAGCAAACAAGACTTAATACTTGCAGCACTTTAGCCTCAAAGCATTCTGTTCATTTCAATGAAGAGAGCCGCTGCATGCCGTTGTGCATGCTGGGTTGTGTTGGGTTGAACGCAGCCTCACTGTCCAACGAAACATTTTACAGAGCTCAACTTTATGCAAATAAATATAGCTGTCATGCAGCTTCCAGCCAATTGGGGAAGAGCAGACACACAGGATGTGCCTTTAAATCGCATAAGAGAAGCTGTAAACTTCAGAATACAGATTTACAGAATAGACTACAATGAATGATTAAAACTTAAAAAAAAATCTTGAAAGTTATGGTTGACCACTTCTGTGGCTTCATTGGACTTAAGAAATGTCACAGACGTGCCCACATGACAAACCGATAGAACCAGCATGATGGAATGCATTGAATTAAAGTGCTAGTGAACATTGTACAGTCAGCCTGCATGAAATTTGCAGTAAGAAAACTTGTTCTTGTTCTTACAGCCTTCAACACTGTGGCCAGACAGTCAACCATTAGATAAACAAATAAGACAAAAAAAAAACACAATGCTCAAGGTAAGATAGCCCTGGTGAGCAATACTGCACTCTGATGGTGAGTTGGTGGTGGGGGACACGCCCATTATGCAAATAAATGATGGCAGGAAACCAATAGGGAGGAAGCACAATATGATGTCAATATTTTGCTACATTATTTAAGTAAGATCTCAAGTGTATTTAGTTCTAAAAGTCTTTCATATAAAACTAGAACTTTACTAAAGTGACATGAGTTAAATCATTAGAAAATTGTGAAATAAATAAAGTTCACTAAAGTTATTAAAAAAAGAAGTGTACTCCTTTCTTTGTGCTTTCACTCAATGGCCACTTTATTAGAAACATCTATTTAAACCTTGTGCTTCCACTTACTGGACACTTAAATGGAAACACCTCCTTACTACATTGTGCTTCCATTTAGAAACTGACCACAAAGTTCATAAAGGGTAAGGAATAAGTAACACAAAATGCTCCTCAGCAGGTGGAGCTACAAAAAAGGGGTTTCTGATAAAGTGGACAAGCCATTTGACAGTCAGTGACAATAAGTGCAGTAAGGTGGAACAGTGTTCTCAGACAGTTCGAGCGGTTCTCAGTTTGAAGTGCAGGCTTTTTTGTTACGCCGTGTGTTTCTTCTCATTGTCGGGAGAAGACAGAAGCACCTCTGCCGCAGCCTGAAGGCTGACTATTTAGCATCCATAGTGTTGCTGCCAACAGCGATTGGTATTTCCATGGCAATGAAATCCTCCACAGCCAATGCGCTTTCAGCGCAGCAGCGTCGCTTGCCGAGGTGCACCACGACGGCTCCAGAAGGCTCTGGAAGCTTTAGGAGAGATTCACACCATTAATTGAATATTAATACGGTCTCAGCACTGTCAACAGCATGATTAGACTAATTGATCAGGCCGGCGTGCCAAGGATGTCACCCTCCTCCCCTGCTCGCGTCCCCCCCCCTCTCCGTCGCAGAATCCTTCACTCTTTCAGCCCCGTTCATATTTGCATGATCTCTCCTCGTCTCACAGACGCCTGTTTAAATATTTGTGCACCTGATGTTGCTCAAAAAAAATAAATAAATAAAAAAGCGGGGCGACTTTTAACAGAGGCCGTCGCCTAAAACAAGAAGGCAGTTTTTTTTTCTCGGTACTTTTGGTTCTCTTGGTGTCATTCCCACACGTGTTTCACCCGTAGTGCTGAAGTGAAGGGGGGTGAATTTGTGTTGTTTGCCTTTTTTCTTCCATGTGGGGTCGATGCGCAAATTAGCAAATCAGCTAATTTAAAAGTACGGCAAGATGCTAGTTTATGGTGCATTTTTTGGGTGGCGAATGATTTGTCGGCTTCTAATGGAGCCGAAAAGCATCCGCAGAGCTGGGCGTACAGGGTGCTGGAAGGACCTGCAGGAAACAGGCACCATTTGGCGTTTATGTAAATTCGCGAAACAAAATGGCTGCCTGCCAATTCCTGTCAGTTTGAACAAAGCTCGCCTCGCTGGCAGCGACGGAGCGGCATTAAGGTGGCTCCAAGGCTGCAGAGCTGTAAAGGGGAAAGGAGGACATGGCGGTCTACCTTAAGCAAGTGGAGGCTGCCCGATTGGATGATTTGTTAAGCGGGGATCTATTGTTCGGCTGGTGGACTGACTGCGGCAATGCAGCACAACGGCTGCGGTCTTTTAGGAGATGGCCTTTGAATCTTGGACGCCAGCAAGACCAGTACGTCCCCTTGTGTTAAAACGCAAGGTCGTGGTTGTTTGGATTGACGGTACTTTGACACTAGGGGAAAGGGGTATTCTGGGAAAACACATACAAAAAAAAAATATTTTAAGAGCTCTACCTTCCCTTAATGATCCGATATCCATCACTGAATATAAAGCATCAACAATGTTCTTCATTTGCTTATGGCTTTTTTTTATTTTTCAAGCTGTAAAATATCCTTCATCCTTCGTTGGCCTGACCAGTGACAAAGGATAAAGGCAGAGATGCTTAATCCCAGTTATAAAAATCTGTATAAAAAAAAAACACCATGCAGAGTTGGTTTTCAGGCCTTATCTAACACACCTGACCCAGGCATTGAAGGCCTTCAGGGACACAGGATTATTAGATCCAGGTGTATTACATGCCCATTAGTATCTACAACTGCAACCAGATGCTCTCTGTTGTTGTTATTAGTGCTTTGCGACCCTGAGGAGGAACTTTTCCAACATTTCCTTGACCCTCGTTTTCTTGCAGAACTGCTCAAGCTTAGGGAAATTTGTAGGTCTTCAAGCTTGAGGTCCTCCCACAGCATTTCAAAAGTATTTAGATAAGGACTTTGACTAGGGCTTTAAAAAACTGTAAAGCATGGTGGTGGTGGTGGTGGAAGTTTATAGATTTGAGGATGCTTTGCTGCATTAGGATTCACAACAGGAATTGTCCAAGAGAACTGCTGATCTTTCTATGAGATGAAACTGAAGTGCGATTGGGTCAAGCAAAACGACAATGACCAAAAACAGACAAGCAAGTCTATCTTAGAATTATATAAAAAATAGTAATTGTAACTTGTCTTATTGCCTAATCTATGCTTGGACATTGTACCCTTATTGAAATGTTAGGGAAACACCTGAAACTTGTGATTTGAACTTAAAGGAGTGCAGATAAAGTCAAAGCAATTCTGTTAACAGCTTTTAAAAGAACAGGGAAAACACATTTTTATAGCACTTTGTTTGCTGTCTGCTTGTGAGCAATTGTCCAAAAAACGATATTAAGGCCAGTTGTAAAAACTGTCAACTTCGGGCTACATTTTACAACAGAAATACTGTAGCCATTGGTAGACCTTCAGTCTTTAGGTCCCACTACTACATTTAGGCCTTGCAACCCTGTGGAGGAACTTTTCCAACGTTTCCTTGCAGAACTGCTCAAGCTTAGGGACATTTGTAGGTCTTTAAGCCTCAGGTCCTGCCACAGCTTTCCAAAAGTATTTAGAACAGGACTTTGACTAGGGCTTTACACAACTGTACAACATGGTGATAGTAGTATATAGATTTGGGGATGCTTTGCTGCATTAGGATGTGGAGACCTATCAGTTCTATTTTACATCTTTCTCAGAGCTGAAGCTAAAGTGTGATTGGGTCATGCAAAACGGCAATGACCAAAAACAGACAAGCAAGTCTACCTTAGAGTAATATAAAAAATAGTAATTGTAACTTTTGGATTTTAACATAATCTAGCCTTGGACATTTTAACCTTATTAAAATGTTATGGAAGTGCCTGAAACCTTTGATTTAAACTTGAAGAAGTGCAGTTCAAGCAATTCTGTTAACAGCTTTTACACTGAACACTGTATTTGCACTCTACTTGTGAACAATTGTCCAAAAAACAATATGAGGACCTGGTGTGAAAAGGGTTGAACTTCAGGGTCAACTTTGGGCAACATTTTAGGCAGCCTTTTTGGGCAACTATTTCAGCTTTGTGCCATTGGAAGGCCTTTAGTCTTTAGGTCCTACCACTACAATTAGGCCATTCCATAAGTTTAAATTTAAAAGGAAACTATAAAACATGGTGGTGGTAGTATGATGGTTTTCAGGGATGTTTTCCTGCATTAGCACCTGTGTGCCTTGCAACCATTGAAAGTATTTTTTATGATGTTTCCATTTGCTGATGCTGAAGTACAGTGGTCATGCAACAAGACAATGACCCAAAATGAGAAATACAGCTCTGCAGGAAAAAATTAAGAGACCACTTCAATTTCTGAATCAGTTTCTCTGATTTTACTATTTATAGGTATATGTTTAAGTAAAATGAAAATTGTTGTTTTATTTTATGAACTAAGGACAACATTTCTTTCAAATTCCAAATAAAAATATCGTCATTTAGAGCATTTTTTTGCAGAAAATGAGAAATGGCTGAAACAACAAAAAAGATGCAGAGCCTTCAGACCTCAAATAATGCAAAGAAAACAAGCTCAGCAATCAATATCTGGTGGAATAGCCCTTTTTTTAATCACAGTTTTCATGCATCTTGGCATGTTCTCCTCCACCAGTCTTACACACTGCTTTTGGATAACTTTATGCCTGCACTCCTGGTGCAAAAATTCAAGCAGTTTAGTTTGGTTTGGTGGCTTGTGATCATCCATCTCCCTCTTGATTATATTCCAATGGTTTTCAATTTGGTAAAATAAAAGAAACTCATCATTTTTAATTGCTCTTTATTTTTTTCCAGAGCTGTAGAATTTTTTTTAGGATTGTACATTCTAAGTCCTGATGTTTCAACCATAATGAAATAAAATGGCATTTCCTAAAACTTGAAGTTCATGATTGAAGGCCTATCAATGAAGCTGATGCAGTTTTGCGTGATTGGATTGGGTCATGGTGCCAAGGTTGGGTCATTGATCAGCTGTACTGTGCAGCCCTGTACCTAATGGTCAGAAAATGTCTCAGGACAGATACTAAATGGGGAATAAACCCACTATATAGTACCATTAGTTTCCATGTTGATCCTTTGGCTATTATTTTGGGTCACCATCTACAAGGATGCCAATGACCTTTGTAAAGCTAATGATCTTGTCACAAGGCTTTTTCCCACAGGTTGGGATCAAGGCTCCACTCTTCTGCAGAAACGAGTAGAGCCTACTTACTTGAATGATGATTAGACTAGGATTTAGATAAAAGCTTGGATAATCCTCAGGTATGGATCTCTCGAATGTCCCACGAACTGAAGTCGAAATTTGTTCTGGTGGAGATTCAAGGCCACAGAGAGCTTTTTTCTCTCAAATCTGACCCCTCAGAGTGCACACAGGGCATGTGCAGAGGGGGTAGAGCCCACCTTTAATTACACAGGACTAAAAAAGAGAAAGAGAGAGAGACTGAGGTAGAGAGAGGAGAGAATCTACAGCCCAAGCGTTCATTAGTGCTTTGCTGATGAATGACCGGCTGCTGATAGCCACGATAGAGGAACCAGTCTATTAATTACCATGATTATGCTTTACCAGAGAGCCCCGACTTTTTTTTCCACTGCCTTTAAAACACGAGGCAGAGGCAAGCTTAAATAATGCATTACGCAGGAGAGACCGGTTTGTCTTCGGGAGTAAGATAAGTGTTGGGTACTTTCCGCAAATAAAGAAAATATTCATTATCCCGGGCCAAGATTAATTGACGTAATTGTGAGTCATACATTGTGCGGCAGCTAAGGTGCAGCCGCGGACAGGCTGCCGAGGAAAAGCCCTGCACTCCGCTTCTATCTGCTGAAGGCATCGGTATGGAGCGCAGGAGGGCCCAAAAGACTGATCGCAGCATCTTGCCGGCGCAAGGAAGCTTTACTACAACTCTCTCTGGTGTACAGTCAGAGACTGCAGCCCATCTGTTGATGCACAGTTTGTGTTAGCCATCCTCTAGACCTTTATCAGTGGTCAGTTTCTGTTCCTGGATCAGTACCACCCACACTATGATGAACAGTGTCAGTGTCACTGTTGTGCTGAGAATGGACCACCACCACAATAGTATGAACTGTACAGCAACAGACGAAGCTACACTCTATTACTGTAGCACAGGGTTGTAAGTAGGTGTTTCTAATAAAGTGGCCAGTGAGTGGAAGCACAAGAAAGAAGTAATTGGGTGTTTCTAATAAAGTGGCCAGTGAGTGAAAACACAATGTAGTAAGATAGTAGGTGTTTCTAATAAAGTGGTCAGTAAGTGGAAGCACAAGGAAGAAGTAATTGGGTGTTTCTAATAAAGTGGCCAGTGAGTGGAAGCACAAGGTAGTAGGTAGGTGTTTCTAATAAAGTGGCCAGTGAGTGAAAGCACAAGGTAGTAAGATAGTAGGTGTTTCTTTAAAAGTGGCCAGTAAGAGAAAGCGCAAGGTTGAAAGCACAAGGTAGTAAGCAAACACCAAGGTGTTTCTAATAAACTGGCCTGTGATTCCTTATCAGTCTCACTTACAGTCTCTGAAAGATGATCCTCATCTTAGCAGCGGTTCTCTGTTTCTAAAACACAAAGCAGATAATTAAGGAAATCGGGGGTCTATTAATTACAGCAGCGTACACAGCCGAGGCCCACCGCGCAGAGAGCCGCTATTTGCTTACCTTGTCATTATGCAAAAATATATTAGCTAATTATTTTGAATAATGCAATTAAGATATGCACATTTAGCACAATTTTCACAATGAAAATGTAGCAGTCAGCAGGCAAGCGGGGCACGTGCGGGACCACGCGGCATAGCATGGCACACCTCCATCACAGAGAGAGAGAGAGAGAGAGAGAGACAGAGAGAGAGAGAGAGAGAGAGAAGTGCAAAAGGATTAATCTGGACTTGCAGCAGAGGCCACACTGTGAGAATAGCAGAGAGAGAGTCGAGATAAGAAAACTTCTACCTGGCCACTTTATTAGAAACACTTACTTACTACCTTGTGCTTACACTCACTGGCCACTTTATTAGAATCACCTACTATATTCCTACCTTGCGCTTACACTCACTGGCCACTTTATTAGAATCACCTACTATATTCCTACCTTGCGCTTACACTCACTGGCCACTTTATTAGAAACACCCACCATATTTTTTGCACTATAAGGCGCACTTAAAATAATTTCATTTCCCCCAAAATTGTCATTTGGTCATTTGTATGAATTTTACCAGTCAAGTTGTAAGCAATTTCAGTTTTGTCCTCCAGCACCAAGGCTGAAGAATGGAGCAGTGTTAGCATTAGCTGCTAAGCGCTAGCTCTTTTGCTGTTCAGCTTAGTATTATCGGCCTGTAGCCAGCTACTAACCCAGGCTAGAACTGCAGGAGCAGCATTAGCTGCTAAGCACTATCTCTTTTGCCATCAGCTCAGTATTATCGGCCTGTAGCCAGCTGCTAACCCTGACTAGCACTGCAGGAGCAGCATTAGCATTAGCTGCCAAGCATGCTAAGCGTTAGCTTTTTTGTCGTTCAGAGGTGAGTATATCGGACTGTAGCCTGCTACGTGGGACAAACCGCTAGCTAATATCACCTCGGCTTACTGGAACACTCAGGGTTCCTCAGTGTAGCTCTGTTGGGCAGCATTAGCCGCTAACTGCAGCTAGCCTTTGTGTAAATCTGTAAATCTAAGCTTACTGTAAATAAACAGAAGCGCTTTTGTCACTTAAATAAACAGTTTTCAGGAGAGAAATCTGTGTAGATTAACATGCATCACTCGTTTGACTTAATAAATAAAATGTTTTTTTTTAAGAATAACAGTTTTGTTTACTTAGCTTAGCTTAGCTTGAGACCTGCTGAATTAGAACGAAAACATGGCAACACCTCTTTCTCACTAGTGTCACATAATGTGTCTTATAATCAGGTGTACCTTATGTATTTTGTGCTTCCTCTCACTGACCACTTTATTAGAAACACCTACCTACAACCTTGTGCTTCTACTCAGTGACCACTTTTCCCCCCTCAGTCTTTGACTCTACACCAGCAAGGTGGAGCCACAAGGGGAGGTGGGGTTTCCAATATTGTGGCCAGTGTTAATGTAAACAGCTGGGTACTGTCTCTCAGATGTGCAGATTCTATATTCTAAATTCTATTAGCCATTAATATTTGATCAGGAAGCAGACGCGGGGTGTCGACACGTAAACAAGTGCTGTACCACCGAAAACCAGAAATATACAACATTTACATTTATCTACATGTACAGACACACACTCACACACACACGCGCGCTTACACACACACACACACACACGCCAACACACACACACACACTCAGCAGAGAGCAGTCCAGGTGTGAGGGGCCTCGAGTCCCAGGGGTGGAGCTGTCCCTCCTCTGGAGCCCACGAGCCTGGCAGGCGGCCGTGCCATCCATAACTGCCAACCTAATGAGCTGCAGCTGTCTCACTGCACTACAGAGAGAGAGAGAGAGAGAGAGAGAGAGAGAGAAAGAGACAGAGAAAGAGAGAGAATGTGATGTGATGTGTGATGTGGAAGCTGCCCTTCTGTATTCTGATAATAAGTTTAGCTTCTGAAAATAAACAACATCATGATGGATGGTAAAACGTGATGTTAACTATCACTCATGTATTTTATTATGTGCTTATGGCTGAACATATCACCACAGGAGGACCGAGATCATTTTCGCTGGATGGTATTTCAGTCAAGATATTTGCTTCAAGTCTATTGATTTTCCACACAAACTAAAACAGATAAAATAAAAAAAATAAAAAATAGGTAAAAAAAATTCTAATTCGTTACTAAGATGAAGTGTACGGCAGGTAGCCGACATAAACATTACCCATATACTGTTGTTGCTAGCCTACCTGCTGCTAAATCACACCAGTTGTACCAGACACGTAGGCCTAATTTATCCAATGTAAAAAAATCCTTTCTCTCTTTTCTCTTCTGGCTTCTTGAAGGATACCTTTTTTTCTTTTCTTTTTTCATCCCATTTTCTCCCAAATATACAAGGCCAATTATCCAACCCACTTATCACTAGTAATGCCCCAACACCAGGAGGGTGAAGACTAGCACCTGCCTCATCTGATACATGTGAAGTTAGCCGTCACCTCTTTTCAAACTGCTGCTAATGATGTAGCATTGCCAAGTAGCATCACAGCGCATTCGGAGGAAAGCGCAGCGACTCGGTTCAGATACATCAGCTCACAGGTGCCTTGTGTTGATCGACATCACCTTTTGGAGTGATATGGGAAGAGGTCACCATTTACCCACCCAGAGAAAGCAAGGCAAATTGTGCTCTCTCAGGGTTGTGGCAGCTGATGGCAAGCTACATGATCGTAATACAAACCCGTCGATCTACCGATCACAGTGGCAGCGCTTAGCCTAATGGACTACTCAGAGCCCAACTTGACGGATAACTTTGATGATTGCTCAAGTTTCATATTTTGCCAACTGCAGGAATTACAAACATTGCTGACTGGTTACTCTCGGCAACTAGTAGGAGGGGCCTCCTTAGTGGGATATATGATATCAGTGTTGTACTTTTTCTGCACTGACCATCACAGAATTTAAAGGGGCTCAGGGCCCTAGGCAATGAATTGGTTTGCTTGCCTTGTCACAACGGGTCTCGCTATACACTGATAAACTCATCAACCTGCACCACACCAGCATAAACCAACAAACTGTTGCAACAAAAAAAAAAATCTAGAACAATGCCTTAACTGGTAAAATGGATGTTAATTTAAAAAGATTTTAATCCAATGTTCTGCATAAATATGACCTAAAACATTATCAGTCCTAAAAGCAGATAATGAAAACCCAGTTAAAGAAATGAGACAAAAAATTATATGTTCTTTATAGCGGCCATTTATTTATTGGGGAAAATGATCCAATATTACATATTTCTGAGTAGCAAAAGCTTAGCAGTTAGTTTAAAGGTTAGTCTATCAGCTTATGAGATCAGCTGTAAAGCTGTGTAGCTGAATAAGAAGCGGCTAGTCTGTTATAAACAGCTGGGCTGTACTGAGGATGAGCTCCATAGTGGGTTGCCAGATTGAGTTTGGTGAGTGCGAAATGCTCTTGAAAAAAGTAAGGCCTAAGAATATTTAGCTGAAAATCTGAATCTGGAACAGAACTGGATACTTATTTTCTAAGCTATTTTGTTTAGAAATAAGAGCTGCAAAGCTTTAGCAGACTCAGTCTCCAAAGCTTTTACCTGCATGTACTGTAAACAATACTCCTGACGCTTCATTTCCACATCCAACTCCTTAAGACGAAGTGCTACCTGAGGATCACACAACTTGGGCTCCATGTTTCTCCACATAGCACTTGGATTCTGCTCCTCCTCCACCTGTGCGACTGCACCAGCCTTCTCATGTCCTACACCTGAGGTTACTGCATCTTCCAGATCAGGCAGCACCTTTGAAAGCAATCAATTGAGCAAGCAAAGCATGTTTAATGTTCAAGTCTTCGTTACACACAAAGATACAGATACTTTAGAAGTCTCAGCAAGTAAAAGTATTTTAAAAGTAGTTTTTTTATATAATTTTATTTCAAATTTTTCCCATTTTCTCCCCAATTTACACAGCCAACCCATTCATTAGGACTCCCCCAATTACTAGTGATGCCCCAACACACCAGGAGATTGAAGACTATCACATGCTTCCTCCGATACATGTAAAGTCAGCCACCGCTTCTTTTCGAGCTGCTGCTAATGCAGCATTGCCGAGCAGCATCACAGCGCGCTTGGAGGAAAGTGCAGCAGCTCGGTTCCGGTACACCAGCTCACAGACGCCCTGTGCTGCGGACATCACCCTAGGAGTGATGTGGGGAGAGAGCACCATCTACCCACCCGGAGCCGGCGACCTCCCGCCCATAGTGGCAGTGGTTTAGACCGCTGGACCACTCGGCGCCCCTCAAAGTAGAATATTTTTACGACATTTGTAAAGTTTATCTCAAGGAAGAGATCTAATAAAACTACTCACCTCCATAGCTTTACAATAGCCCTCACCACCCAGAATAAACTGCCAATCAGACAAGGAGAGTTAGAGAATCATACCAGAAAAATACAATTATTGGAGGAAAAAGAAAAGGACTGGACGAGCCCCCAATTTATGTTACAGCCCATCTAGGGTTAGGCTGCAACCTAGAAAGTGTCTCCCCAACCTTCACAAACCTTTAACCTACCAGACTAAGCCTAGACACAAAAATATATTAGCCTCAGATGTTTTATTTTGAGTTTATGGAAGCACAAGACTTCAGGAATGGTCTCAGCAGGCCACACTACTCCACTTCGTGGTCTGGGTGGTCAGGTAATGGCAAGGAAAAAGGAGGAGGAGCCCAGAGGTAGTCAGCCATCTTAATTATATCCCATCCTCCAACTCCAATTCAACCAATCAGTACACAGTTTTGTTCAGCTCAGTCAAGCACACCTGAAGACTATTAGTTAGAATCGAGAGAGCTCAGAATGTGAGAGTAAACGAGAAAGAGAGAGAGAAAAAGAGAGAGCACATGAATAAACACTCTGCACGTATTTTCCAGGAATATCTCTTACTGGAGTTACATAATTGTCTTTGCACTACTGTAAGAAATACTTTTAAGAGTTTTAATAAAACTGCTAATATTTATAATACACCCGCTCTTGTGTCTTTAATTTCTACTTTCCAAGAGAGAACTTAACTGGCCTGTTAATCGTTTAAATTTCTGTTCTAGTTGGTTAATTCTTACATGAAATATTGCATTGCATGTACAGGAAGTGGCTACATATGCATAAAAATGAATCATTTTGGAGCCTTTTTTATTGGTGCATACATCAAAATTCTTCATTATGGATCATTTTTATTGGAACATTCATCATTGTTGATCCTTTCTATTGGTGCATTCATCAAAATGTATCATCTTGAAGCCTTTCTATTAGTGCATTTATTAAAATTCAGCACTGTGGAGCCTTTTTATTGGGGCATTCTTAAAAGTTCATAATTAAGGATCCTTTCCATTGGTGCACTCATTAAAATTCATAATTGAGGATCCTTTCCATTGGTGCATTCATTAAAATTCATAATTGAGGATCCTTTCCATTTGTGCATTGATTAAAATTCATATTTGAGGATTCTTACTATTGGTTCACTCATTAAAATTCATAATTGTAGATCCTTTCCATTGTGCATTCATTAAAATTCATAATTGAGGATTCTTTCTATTGGTGCATTCATTAAAATACATAATTATACAATCATTCTACTGGTGCATTCATCAAAATTGACGATTGTGGATTCTTTCTATTGGTGCATTCGTTAAAATTCATCATTGTGGAGCATTTCTATTGGTGCATTCATTAAAATCCATCATTGTAGAGCCTTTCTATTGGTGCATTTATCATAATGCATCATTGTGGAGCCTTTCTATTGGTGCATCCGTTTAAATCCATCGTTATGCAGCCTTTCTACTGGTGCACTCATCAAAAATGAATGATTGTGTATTCTTTCTATTGGTGCATTAAAAAACATTATTTTTGAGGCATTCATTAAAATACATCATTATGCCATCTTTCTACTGTTGCATTCATCAAAATTCAAGATTGTGGATTCTTTCTGTTGGTGCATTCATTAAAATTCATCATTGTGGAGCCTTTCTATTGGTGCAATCATCAAGATACATTATTGTGGAGTTTTTCTATTGGTGCAATTATAATAATTCATCATAATTCATCATTATTTGTCATAATGTGTCATTATGGATTATTTCTATTGGTCCATGCACCAACAGTACAGTGTTTCCATCAAGAAACCTTTTGATTATAAAAAAATATATGTATATATTACATAAGCATGCTTAATTGTTTCTGACCAGGGCATTTTTTTTTTTCATAAAATTAAATGTGCTATATGCTGGTAATCATGTCAACAGGCACCAGACCAGAATACACAACCATATAAGTGCCAGATCAGCATAAATACAGCATTAGTTCAGTAACAGTGTGTGAAACAACCTCCACCATGTTTGAAAGCCTGACTAGCTTCCACTGTGAGATGCTAATCGGCTTTAAAATACAGTTTGCTCAAAGCTACTAATATGAGATTCAAGCAATTTTACACACAATACTTCTTTGTATTGTATTCTTTGCCCGAATACAATCAAACTGCACAGATGATGCTGCCAGGGGAGTATGGGAAGTGGCCTCTCTCACCTGTGTGTGCAAAGGGGCGAGCGAGAAGTGCAGCAGGATGATGAAACTGCCTTCCAAGGACAGCAATCCTGTCACAAGAGCGGAGACCAGTACACACACACACACTCATGCACACACACACACGCGTAGAAACTCTCACACTCAAGACACACTCATACACACGTACACCTGCACATGTACACATGTACACACCCACTCACGCGCGCACAGAGTGTGAATAACAGCCCTGTGATGATATGTGTGTGACTAAGTGTGAACGTGATTACTGTGTGTGTGTGTGTGTGTGTGTCTGCACCCTCAGTGAGATCTCATCAGCGGCGCTGGGCCGAGATGGTGCGAGGACACGTTGCTGGTCTCGACCTCCAGCGTGGACACGCGGCCCAGCGGCTGCGCTAATGATGACTAGCCGCTAATGCTGCTAACATTAGGCCTAATCATGGGATTAATCATCATCTCTGAAACACCAGTTAGCCACTCATGCTCATATTGTAGCCCATTAGCATCGGTCACCCACACACGAGCGTCCTGTCACATACGCTTAGCACAAGGAATAATTGTGGACTAATTCACTTGCTCTGCTACGGACAGTGTTCAGAAACCGCTAGCGGCGATTCTTAAATCGGATCTGATTTCCTGGACTCGTTCCCTCTGCTGCAGCATGTTTTATTTGCCTGTATTGTACACCAGGCTTACACATGTATATGGACACTGCAGAGAGTAGTAGATAGTACTTTTAGAAATACTCATTCATTTTAATCCACACTACTTTTAGAAATACTCATTTATTTTGTCCGCACAACTTTTACAAATACTCATTTATTTTGTCCTCACTACTTTTAGAACTACTAATTTATTTTAATCCACACTACTTTTAGAAATACTAATTTATTATGTCCACACTATTTTTAGATACACTCATTTATTTTAATCCACACTACTTTTACAAATACTTGTTTATTTTGTCTACACCACTTTTAGAAATACTCATTTATTTTGGCCACTCTCTTTGAGAAATCTTGTTTTTTGTCTATACCCCGTTTAGAAATAATAATTTCTTTTGTTCCCTCCACTTTTTAGAAATATTATTTTTTGTACCTTGCATTTTTTTAATGCAATTGTGTTGTCCCCACTCTGTTTAGAAATACTATTTTTTTTTTTGTTCCCCACCATTTAAAACAAATTGTTCCCACAAAGTTCAGAGAAACTGATTATTATTAAAATGGTTTTGTATTGCTCAAACCACATGAAAAATGTTTTATTCCCACTACAGAAATATTGCTTTTTTGTTCCCATTATTTTAATAAATGCATTTTTTGTTGTCCCCACAATATTTAGAAAATCATTGTGTCTCTTCTCCCACCTTTAAAAATGCTGTTTTATTACTTCCACCCTTTTTAGAAATATCAATATTTTGTCCTCACTACTTCCTGAACTGATGCTTCTTTCCCACCACTAACAGTCATGCTAATGTTTTGTCTCCATTACTTTTAAAAATGCTTAATTCTTCTTTATACTTGAAGTGCCCTCCCTCCCCCTTTAGTCCCCACTATATTTAGAAAAGCTGTTTTCAACCCCACAACATTTATAGTATTTACATTTTGTCCTAACTACTGTCAGAAAAACAGATTTTTATGGTCCCCACTACTTTTAGAAAACAGATTTTTTTTGGTGCCTAATAATTTTAGAAAAGCTGATTTTTTAAGAAAATCTTTTTTCCACACTTCTTTCAAGAAATCCACTACATTTAGAAAAGCTGCTCTTGTCCCCACCATATTTACAAAATTTAGATTTTGTCCCAACTACTTTCCGGAAAACAGAGTTTTTGGTCCCCACAACTTTCATATAACACAAATGTTTTTTGGTCCCCACTTCTTAAGAAAATCTGTTTTTTACACCACCATTTAAAGCAAATATACTTCTTTTTGTCCTCACCACTTTTAGAACTGTAGAATTTTTGGTCTTTGCTACTTTTAAAAAGCATGTTTTTTATAGTCTCATCTTGATTTATTTTTTAATCAATATCGATAATTCCCTTAATGTTTCCAAGAAAAGTTTTCTTTTTTGACTCTTGTACAAATGTTTCTTACCAGGGCATGATCCACAAGGATTTTGTTGCAGAATGGTAGATTTTAAGAAAACAATATTCCTGTATTTTTACAGCAGGTCTACTGGTCTGTTAAATTAACTTGGAGCATTAATCAGCTCGACTAATTCTGAGAACCTGAAGTCTGACATTTCAACACTTTACTGACATGTTCAAATGAACACGGGATCCACAAGAACTCCGTGGTAAAAGAACATCTGCAGAAAGAGCGGTGGAGAATACACACAGCCTTGCAGTGGATCCGTGGGTGTTGGTTTGGGGGCTTCAGCCTCCCTGAGGGACCCGGAGTCCTGCTGCTGCTCAGGGGGTTTAATGTGTGAGGCGGCATCCAGTTAAGATGATTTTACAGAGAGAGAGAGAGAGAGAGAGAGAGAGAGAGAGAGAGAGAGAGAGAGAGAGCTTAAGTGTAGAAAAAGGACTGTGTTGGTTTATCCTTTCAGTGCAGAAGCCAAAGCAGAATCTGTGTGTGTGTGTGTGTGTGTGGGGAATAAGTGCAGATTAGGAGATGGAGCATGTTTAATATAATTACACATGGCCTCCTTGTGAGGTACAGCCATGTGAGGCAGCACTAACACTGTAACAGATACCTGCAGGGAGAGAGAGAGAGAGAGAGAGAGAGAGAGAGAGAAAGAGAGAGAGGGAAGCAGCTGTTTAGATAGTAAGAAATGTGAGCTCCTCGTTTGACAGAAGATGAGGTTGAGGATGAAGGTCAGACAGTCCACATCACTTTCCAAAATGACTGTTTTTTCCATAAAATTCTAGAAATGCTGTTTATCTTTATTATTTTATTTTTTTTGGCTATGAAAAATGTTTTCTTTTTTAGCACTTTTAAAAATGTCAGTTATCTTGCTGCAGATGTTCTTTTTTTGACGTTTTAAAAAATGCCAAATACCACTTTTAGTATGGTATTTTTTTATGATTTTAAAATTATTTATTTTGCAGACTTTTTGAAATATTTTTTTAAGTGTCTTTTTCTCCGTAGCAAGTTGTTTCCAGACACTTTTTAAAATGTTTGATAATTGTTTTAAAATGAAAATAATTTAGAATATTTTATTTAACTACTTTTTTCACTTTTTTAAATGACTTTCTTTGACACTTTTCCGAAACATTTATTTATTATATATATATATATATATATATTTTTTTTTTTTTTTACCAATTTTCAGCAACTGACTGTTTTATTTTATGTTTTTATAGAAAACCATTTATTTTACATTACAAAATGTAATTTTACATACGGCAAATTCAGGCAGATTAACTCAGAAGCAGTTTGTTTAAACAGTTCCTGCAAACTGAAACATGTCTCCAAATTCTCAATGCTCTCAATTTCAGGAATGATCAATATTTCAAAAGCGCAAACAGAATTACGATCAGACGTAATCATTGTACAATCATTGTACATCAGCACGTGTGTCTCATTTGACGGCCAATCAGGGCTTCTTCTGGCCTGCGGGTTTCTGGCAGGGTGTGAATGGATGTGGGTGTGCGGGGTTCATCAGTGCCGCTCAATGGCCTGATTGGCTGCAGTGCAGCGTGTGATGAGCTATTCTGTTTAGATAAAAGTCCACTGAATCCTAATCACATATTCCTATTTTATTTAGCAAAAACAAAGGAAAAGCCCATCACAAGACGAGGTATACACCCCCCTCCCCTCCTCTCCCCTCACCTCCATCAACCCCCCAAACACACACACAGATACAGGCTTACACATACAGAGATACACATCACGCTTCAACACATCTTACTCTGTTTATTATAAAGATAAAGAGTGGACAGCAGTTACTGATTGGTTTTATACTCACAGTTTGTATGAAAGCATTTAATTGGAGGATAGAAGAAGATTTGTGAAGATCTGATTTACCCAACCTATCAAATACCTTTCCAATCTTATTCTTAATTACTTGAGCGAATGTTGGTTTTGGTTTGTAGCCAATTCACCGATTTCAACAGAAAACAGATTTCAAATGCCAATAGAAATCTGATTTAATATAATTTAGAATTTATGCCATTCCCTTCAAAATATTTTACTACATTTTAATCTGAATTTGTACTGAGGGCTGGATTATAAAAGGTCATGTTGTTTCTTCAAAAAGCAGTTTTTACTGCTCATTTAAAAAAAAATTAAATCAATATTTTTTCCTGCTGCCACACCAGGACCTTTGAGATCAGCCTCCCCGGAGTACTAATAGGCTGACTACGCTCCTTCCACACACCTGTATGACATCACCTGAATTGGACTATATATGATGGTTCTCCTACAGTCTCCAGTTGTGAGATATTGCCACATGTCTGTCTTATTAAGCTTTTATACTGAGTTTGTTATTTTTCTGTTTTTTTCTACTGCCTGCCCTTTGACTACAATTTTTGCCTTGTGTTTTTGAATTACTAAACCTTTCTTGCATTTGTATCCAAATTCAATCCGGTTGGTTCTTATACCTGCCATTTTTTTATTAGAATTTTTCCCTGGCAGTTTTTAAAATATTTTTTTTTCTAGTACTATTTTTTGTGTAGTGTTTTGGGGACATCAGGCAATAATGTTGAATTTGTATAATTAAATTCTGAACTATTTTGAAGTATAACATGATTTCATGCTTGGAAATTTGCAGCTGAACCTCTGACTTTTTCAAGACATGCATTCAAGGGTATTCAGTATTTTTGTTCACCTATTTTAAATTTGAAATCTTAAATTCTCATAAAACGTCTTCAGATCTCTTCAAAACATATTTTACAACCTTAAACTCATTGTTGGTTTAGTTAAGTGAAATCAACGGTCTGATCTAAATTCTAACAGCATTTATATGCATAATTTAACTTTTAAAATTAGGTTTTGAATGTCATGATAGGTGTTAATGAAGTAACAAAGAACTGAACATGCATGAGAAACTCATGTACTGTATGTGAATCAAAGGCTTTGAAACAGAGATGACTCTGAGCTGTTCACTGAGCCCAAACAAACAACACGCACCACTGTCTATTCCCTTTTTTTTTCTTTTTTTTTGATGTTATATTTGATTATGTTTTCTTTTATTGATGGATAAAATGATAATTATCTATCTATCTAAAACAGAATTGCATTACTTGCAAATAACATTGCTCCAACTGTTAAGCATGGGGGTGGATGGATCAGGCTTTGGTCTTGTGTTGCAGCCAGTGGCACATAGAACATTTCTACTCGTGGAGCGCCATCTCCTGCTCCTGATACCAGCACCTTTCACACCTGTTATTTCGGTTTGGACTAAACTGAGACGCCTGAAGGTCTGGACCTAACAGAGGTAGTTGTGAAAGCACCCTGAAGATAAGAGTAAACAGAGCCATGCACTGAACCATCAGAAATAACACTAATCAGGCCCTGTCACACTTTTACACGTACTTACACACGCAGGTCTAATAATCACTGCACAGCTCATTAGTCAGGTGCGAGGCGCTGCGTCTTGTTTGAAATCCCACAATCCTTTGTGCCGTGCCCCCTGTGGATGTCTCCCTGTTACTCCTTTAATACACGCGTCTCTGCGTGAGCCGTCGAAAGTCGTGCCAATTTCCAGTTTCTCGCAAACGCTTTGTGTTCCTTTTTTCCCTGCTTGTGACGCTTTTAAATATTTGGAAGCCTTTGGGGAAGATGCATTATTCATCCTGAATTATATTTCATTTACGGGGAAAAAATGGGAAAGCTAAACAGTGGAGGGATGTAGCGATGTGTGTGTGTGTGTGGGGGCAGTGGGTCTTATAAAAATCAATTAGATTTGTGCCCTCAAACTAGAGGCACTGGTGGCTCAGAGAGGCGGGGCCCCTGTACACAAATATTAGGCCCCCGTCCTTTTATTTGATTACCCATGTGGTGGGAAGAAGGAGCAAATCAGAGAAGTCTAGAAAGGATTTTCCAGGCTTCGGATGCGGAAAACTGCTGTAAATAATGTAAACGCCTGGAAGTTTAGGCCCAGGAACACACTGGTGGAAACACCTTCTTACTCTTACTCTACCTTGTGCTTCCACTCACTGGCCACTTTATTAGAAACACCTACTTACTATCTTACCACCTTGTGCTTCCACTCACTGGCCACTTTATTAGAAACACCTACTATCTTACTATCTTGTGCTTCCACTCACTGGCCACTTTATTAGAAACACCTACTTACTATCTTACTACCTTGTGCTTTCACTCACTGGCCACTTTATTAGAAACACCTACTATCTTACTATCTTGTGCTTTCAATCACTGGCCACTTTATTAGAAACACCTACTTACTATCTTACTCTACCTTGTGCTTCCTTCCACTCACTGGCCACTTTATTAGAAACACCCACTATCTTAACACCTTGTGCTTCCACTCACTGCTCACTGGCCACTTTATTAGAAACACCTACTATCTTACTCTACCTTGAGTTTTCACTTACTGGCCACTTTATCAGAAACACCTACTTACTATCTTACCACCATGTGCTTCCACTCACTGGCCACTTTATTAGAAACACCTACTATCTTACTCTACCTTGTGCTTCGACTCACTGGACACTTTATTAGAAACACCTACTTACTATCCTACTACCTTGTGCTTCCACTCACTGGCCACTTTATTAGAAACACCTACTACCTTACTCTACATTGTGCTTCCACTCACTGGCCACTTTATTAGAAACACCTACTATCTTACTCTACCTTGTGCTTCCACACACTGGCCACTTTATTAGAAACACCCTGTTGAGACCTGAGCAGTTGGGTGAGGGATGTTGAGGATTTAAACAGCAGCAGTTCTGTAGAGTGACGTTCTGATGTTACAGTTTGTTTAATAAAATATGGATGGTGATGAATCATTCACTGTAGAAGCGACGGCTGTAAACACGAGGAGGCTGAAAAATTCATGCTTTTTAAGTCATGAATTATGACATGGCAATCTCTCTCTCTCTCTCTCTCTTTCTTTTGCTCTTTCTAACACCCACTCTTGCTCACACAGAGCACAGCTGTGAATAAAGGTCTTAAAATCACAGATAAGACCCCTATATTTTTAATCTGGCCCAGAAATACCCTCCCGTCTGCACTTGGCCTATTTGGACTGGCGCTGACCCAAATTCCTCACCTCCCCCACCTTTGTTTTGGAAAATAAAGTAGGACTAGACGAAACATAGTTTACTAGAGAAAACTTCTACACTGTAAACTCACAATTAGTTTGAAGTCAAACAAATTAAGTCTGTTTTATGTAAAATTGGATATTTCCAAACATTACTCAACTATTATAAATTAGGTAAACATTTGTGGGCATGTATACATTCAAACGGAAACCTTTCAGTTGAACACACACACACACACACACACACACACACACACACACACACACACACACACACACTTAGGGCAGATACCTACCTTTACTATCTCTCTCTCTCTATCTCTTTTCTCTCCACTTTCTCTATCTATTACCACATAACATCAAACAAGAAAAAAAAATATATATATATATCTTCCTTTTCTATTTCTCCATTCTTTTTCTGTAAATATTCAGATCTATTTGTTTTTGGTTCCTAATATTTGTATCTTGTTTGCTATAATCTGTTTTTTTAGGGGTTTTTTTCTTCTTTTCCCTCTCCTTTTTCTCTTGTGGTTTACAAATTGTTCAGTTATTATTATTGTCATTATTATTATTATTATTATTATTATTATTATTATTATTATTATTAATTATTAATTATTATTATTCTCTTTTTTCTATGTATTATTTTTTTTGTTTTTCTTTTAATAAAAAATAAATAAAAAAACATTTGTGGGCATGTATACATTCAAACGGAAATCTTTCAGTTGAATCAATTTATAATAACTGAGTTTAGTGTGTTGGGACAAACTATTTGCATTTTTGTTGTGTCCTGTGTAATTTATTTGGAACATAAGATACTAAGTAGAATTTATGAGCAAATGAATTGATATAACAGAAATAAAAAAGTTAAATAAACTTCCCCTTTAGTTGTAATAACTTTGTTTTAATTTATGTTAACTAAGATTTTTATTACCAATTACTTAACTTTTTAAAGGCAACCGTTTTTCTAAAACCGATAAATTCAACTTATCTGGGCTTACAGAGTACGTTTCAGAAGTCCACTCACTGGCCACTTAATTAGGAACACATGCTCACTACATTGTGCTTACACTCAATTACCATTTTACTAGAAACATCTACTTACTACCTTTTGCTTCCACTTACTGGCAACTTAATAAAGGAAATAAAGTAAAATAGAGATACTTCAATCGTAAAGTTAAAGAACCTGTCTTTTTGCATTTGATGACGTCTTGACAGAACCATCAGTTATGACATGTACATGTCTTATATCTGCACAGGTTTTCATCAAAACGTCCGTGTTTTTATGGCCGCCTCCTCTTCAAGGTCTTGGCACTCTCTTCAAATCTGAAATCCAGGGAAAGGAGAGAATGAAAAGAGACCCGTAGAGGCTTCGCAACCAAGTTGTTATCAAACTCCCTGTCAGATTTCACATAATCACGCCGCAGTTTGGGTTCAGGCATCTACGTTTGACGTGTGATGTGCCTTCAGAACATTTAGCCGAAGAGCAGGCGCTAACATATGTGAGGCACTGCGCCACCAGCTCTATATGAAAGATGCAAGGAGCTCAGCTTATCTCCGCATCACATGATGAAGCTCGTACCATATGTTTCCCAAGACGTGTTACGCTAACGCATCTCGCAGCTACGCTTCTTAAAGGAGCAGTTTGTTGAAAAAACAAATGAACATGATTGATTTCTGACCCTGGATACAGTCAATCAGCCAAGATGTGCTCAGTATCTAATGCATGTTTCTTTGGTTTATAACTAGAGATGCTAGATGCTAATGATGTTACAAAGGCTGGGCTTGAAACATCACCAACACTTGGTTTAAACTGTCGCTGCTGAAAACTACTGGCTAAGGGTGTATTCATATTGGACACACAATCACTAGAGTTAAATCAAGACCAAATCTTTTAATAGTGCAGTCTGAATCAAGACCATGAGCAGGAGTGACCAAGGCCAAATCATGAAAAAAACAGAACATATTGAGTTCAAGTCAAAACCAAAACTTTTATTAACAAGTCAGAGTAAAGACTAAGACCAGGATATGTCAACTCAGAGTCAAGACCCGGACATGATAAGACATACTCAAGACCAAGACTTTTAGTAACTGAGGTCAAGACCAAGAACAAGAGTGACTAAGTCCTAATAAAGACCAAGACCAGAAGTGGACAAGACCTAGTTAAGACCAAGACCAAGACATGTTGAGTCTGAGTAAAAAACAAGACTTTTATTAGTCGAATCCAAGTTAAGATTAAGACCAGACCAGAAGTCAGAGTCAGATCAAGACTAGTCAGACCAAGACATTTAGTAATCAAGTCAAGACTGAGACCAGGATTTGAAACTAAAACCAGTGTCAAGAACAAGACTTTTGGTAGTCGAGTCCAAGTCAAGACTAAAACCAGGATTTGAAACTAAAACCAGTGTTTGAAACAGAGCCAAGACCAAGACGAGGACATGTTGAGTCCAAGTCAAGACAAAGAACAGAGACTGGCAGAGACTGATTCAGGATCAAGACTTTTTAAGTCTGAGTTAAGATTGTAACCAGGTCATATCAAGTAAGAGTCAGACCAAAACTGGTCAGACCATGACTAGAACATTTTAAATCTGAGCCAAGACCAGGAGTGGCCATAACTGAGTCAATATCAAGACTAGAACATGTCTGATTTAAGACCAAAACTTTTAGTAGTCGAGTCTGAGTCAAGACCAAGACCGGGTGTGTCAGAGAAAGACAAGAACAATACTAGGACATGTTGAGTTTGAATCAAGACCAAGACTTTTAGTGATTGAGTTCAAGTCAAGACAGAGACTTGGTGTGTCAGAGACAGACAATAGCACTGCTAGGACATGTCGAGGCTGAGTCAAGACCAAGACCAGAACATGTCAAATCCAAGTCAAGACCAAGACTTTTAGTAGTTGAGTCAGAGTCAAGACCAACACCAGGACATCTCTTTAATCAGACCAAGACTTGAACATGTCAACACCAAGACTTTTAGTAGCCAAGACAGAGACAGAAGTTGTCACACCAGAGTAAAGACCAATACTAGAACATGTCCGAATCAAAACCAGAACTTTTAGTAGTCGAGTCCAAGTCAAGACCAAGACAAGGAGTGGCCGAAAGTGTGTCAAAACCTAGACCTTTTGTAGTAGAGACCAAGCAATTCCACTAGATGCAGTCCATGCCTGAGTCCAACTGATGAGTTGTGCCAGTGCACGCTTAGAAAAGGTGAGCACAGCTAGAGTTCACAGTGCCGTGCTTGGGCATGGGTTGCATGCTTACCCTAATCAAACAAACTGGGCTTTGGGGGGGAACTGGCTGGAACGTGGTTCAGATTGCCTAGATCTCCCCCAATCCCTAACTTTCCTTAGCGCATAGGCGTAGGAACCGGGGGGATGGGTGGGACATGTCCCACCCAATATTAGAAACAGTTGGATTTTTCCCCCCCAAAAATGACATCAGTTCGCTCAGATCAGCTGTATTATTAATGAGGAGACAGACCGGACCAATCACGGAGCTGGTTCAGGTATTAAGTCCCGCCTCCCAGTAGAAACAGCCAATCAGCTTGCTGGTTTTGCGACGCGCGGAGCAGAGGCAGTTTGCTGTTGGGGAAGCCCCGCCCCCTCGCTGTGAGATTTAGCAGCGGGATCGGGACGCAGCAGCTTCAGCTGATTTTAAAACAGAGATGGATATACGGAGATTTTACTAAAATAAAGAAAGGTAACGATAGGCTAACCACGTAAACTGTGATGATATGTTTCTGATAGCTGGTTAAAAATACACGTCTCTGAATCAGCACACAGTTTAAACTCACTGTGATTAATAAACTGCAGCTGTGAGAGTGAGTTAGTTTATCTTTGGAATTAGCTAGATTGGGAGTCAAGGTTAAAGAAAAAAAAATAAAATATATATGTAATGTTTCCCTGTACCTGATCAGCTAATCATTTTCATTTTCAAACTGTTTATTCATTTAGGATTACAGGACTTAGCTATAATGAACGAAAATTAATTTAGCTAACTAGTTATCTAGAAGCTGGATGTAGAGGATAGCCAGAACTTAGTACAGTACTTTAAGTTGGTAGTTTAAAGCAGTTACTTAACCCCGATCACTGCCCTAAACTAGTGTTTTCCACCTGATCAGCTAATAAACAGTCATTTACTGAGTTTACCTGTTAAAATTCTTTAGCCCCCTATGGAGCCTAAATTAATCATGTATATCCACCAGAGGAAGCTCTAGAATATGCAGAACAGTGTTAATATGCAGTAGAATATGTAAGAACTGGGTTGAGAAACACTGCTGTAACGTGACTTCTGTTCATTTGTATTTCACAGTAAGACCACATATCCTGACGTTTATAAAAGTCCCTATGAAACGTAAAGTTACATTCTTTTACATAAAAGGACACCATCTTAAGAAGAGCTCTCAGTAGAAAAAAAATAAGAGTGCAGGAGAAAATGTAAATATACGACAGAATTGACAATATTATTTTAAATATTAGGTGATAACTGATATTTTTTGTCATATGTATATAATTCAGACATTGCATGCATAATTTTTCTAACAACAGTAACTGTAACGTGGAGTAACATGTTTAGGTTGTAAAATCACCTTATAATAATAATAATTTACTTTTAATTAAAAGTAATTTCCACAAATGTTGTTCTAGGAAACTATTGGGTGGGCTTGGGTTCATATTGGCAAATGTGTCCCCCCCAATATCAAGCCCGCTCCTACGCCCTTGCCTTAGCGGATTAGAAAGCACAAAAATTGCCCAATTCCATTCCTGTAATAAAGTGTGTGTGTTACTCAACTACGTTTTTTTGAGTTTGAGAAACTTTTGAAGCTGTATATACAGTACAGGTCAAAAGTTTGAACACACCTTCTCTTTTTCAATGCGTTTTCTTTATTTTCATGACTATTTACATTGTAGATTCTCAATGAAGGCATCAAAACTATGAATGAACACGTGGAGTTTTACGTACTTAACAAAAAATGACCTGGCCCCCACAGTCACCGGACCTGAACCCAATCCAGATGGTTTGAAATGAGCTGGAGTGAAGGCAAAGGGGCAACAAGTGCTAAACACCTCTGGGAACTCCTTCAAGACTGTTGGAAAACCATTTCTTGGGTGGTTATTTTGAAAAAAAAAATAGAATATAAAGTATATATAAAAAAGGTATATTCTAGTTTCTTCAAAATAGCCAGCCTTTGCTCTGATTACTGCTTTGCACACTCTTGGCATCATTCTCTCAATGAGCTTCAAGAGGTGGTCACCTGAAATGGTTTTCCAACAGTCTTGAAGAAAGGAGTTCCCAGAGGTGTTTAGCACTTGTTGCCCCTTTGCCTTCTTCACTCTGTGGTCCAGCTCACCCCAAACCATCTGGATTGGGTTCAGGTCCGGTGACTGTGGAGGACAGCTCATTTTTTATTAAGTACATAAAACTCCACATGTATTCATTCATAGTTTTGATGCCTTCAGTGAGAATCTACAATGTAAATGAAGGTGTGTCCAAACTTTCGGCCTGTACTGTATATTCAGTTGGAATATTTGACTTGAATCAACTTAAATTAATGGAGTCAATCTGTTGTCATTGGCAGCTTTTTTTCCACTGGCTCCTAGCACCATCTATTTGACGATAACTGTCAGTGTGTAGTCATTCCCCTCAGCCTACCTTAGGTAAACTTGTCGATGATGTATTTCTATTAACCACCTGTAACTTTTTATAAACAGTAATTAAAAAAAAACATTACTTAATTTTTTATGATTTTAGAAAATAAATCACTTGGATATACAGTGAATCTGTGGGTGAAACTGTTTAACTAAAGTAACACTTTATATTTAAGCAAAAGAAGGTGAGAGGGAGTGTGTTATCACGAATAACATCACGTGATGACAGCCGTGATGTTATTCGTGATAACACACGACCTTGAGTGTTCTATTGCTTTTATACAACAGTTTCTTTTTTTACAAAACAAAGAAATATAAATAATAAAGAAAATAAATCAAAGAACTTTAAGAAATTAAGAATGAATATGCTTTAATTTGGACTGTGTCTTCCTCCAAAAAAGTAGGTCAACCACAACTGTAACAGAACTGAAACTTAACTACAAAACAGTGTATGGTTTATACAGACTAACACCACGAAAGTTAGCCTGCAAAAGTTAGCAAAATTGGGAATAAGCGAAGATGGTAAAGTTAGGAGCGTGAAATAAAGCTAATATTCTCCTCTCCTGCTCCGTGGAGTCATCTTCAGGTGAAAGCTGCGCATTTTTTGAGCATTTCTGCTTGCTTTGCTGGGTCGTGTTGGTTTTAGCTAGCCGGCTGGACTGTGGTTAGGTTAGCGTAGCTTGCTTTAGCTCAGCATTAACTTAGCTTAGCCTAGCCTGGCTGGTTAAGTTACCATTCTGGCTGTCAGATGGCAGTAGCAGATGGCAAAGTAGTTTTCTTTCCCTTTTTTCCACAAAAAACAGCCAGCGCTTCGGGCGAGCGTGCCATGGTTGAGTGCTAGCCTGTGCTAAGCTAATGCTGCCGCTGATGCCGTTGATGATTCTAAGCTGTCCTGTGTATATACGCCGTTACTCGGCAACGCGTCAGCGGAGTGATACAGGTTTAGTGTGAGAAGGCCGTGATGTTATCACAAATATCACCACGGCTAGAACACTTCTCAACCAATCAGATTGTGAGGTCGGAACTAACTGTTATATAATATTTTATAAATGGCAGTTGTACAGGTCAATTGAATGCTTTTAAAGTGCCTGCCAGCAGACTACAACCATAGGCGCTAAACATAGCATCACAGCTGAATTAGTGCCATTCAGGACACACAGGCCTGCACTGTTCGTTCACCATGAATAGAGGAAGTGAAAGCACAATAGGCTGTCCTACAGCATGAGCATCAATGACTGTGATTCCCTTAGAAAGTCGTCCCACTTTGAACAGTGCAGTGAAAATGAGCTTTTTGGAGAGATGCGTGGTTTTAATTGTCCAGATTGCCGATGCTACGCTAAAAAACAGGCTTCTGATTAATGTCACAGAAGAGTTGCATAGCAGCAGGTGGCTGAACCGAGCCGAGTGAGTGGGACGATAAGTGCGCGGGGGCATTAACTGGACATTGAGCCATATATATATATATACATATATATATATATATATATATATATATATATATATATATGTATATATATATATATATATATATATATATATATATATATATATCAGAAATATATTAGGTAGCAGTTTATAATAAACTACTGGGTAATTCCATTAATATATTTTCTGTAATATTCATACATACAGAAAACAAGGCATGTCTATATGAGTTTCACAATTAACAATATTTATAGTATCTTTCTGATTCATGTGTGTCTAAAACAGGAGTAGTTCAATGGAAAACAATTATATCCATAATAGAAAAAAACTCCTTAATTTTCAATGGAAGTCAATGTAAAATGATTTTAATCCAAAGCATTTTGGAGCATTTGTATTGTTCTATTTATCATAAAGTTCTGAAATACTGTGAAGGATATCTGTGGATAATGACAATATGGTGGATAGAGTCTGTTAATGATTTCTTTGTGGGTTTTAGTTAGTAAAATATTTTTTTAGATGTAAAAAAAAAAACAGTTCCCATAAATATCCACTATTTCAGTTTCTCTGCTCATTGTCCTTTCTGCTCCCTTTTTTCCGCTCTCTTTAATTTACTTTAATTTTGTCTTCCACAAAAGTATCTTTTATCAAGGGAAACTATAGTAATAGAATGTGGACAGACTGGGACACACCATGACAAACCTAACCCTCCTGTTATGTTACAGATCAAATTGACCCGTTTTGATGTACAAGGATCTAGGAAAAATATTTAAAAGTATTGTTTTTCAACAATTAAACTGAAAATGGTTCATCTCACATATTTGCAACCACCCCTTACAAAAATTAAAACTTAAACAAAACTAAAATGTTATTTTTAAAAGTTATGTAAAACTACTGTTTCTGAATCAGTTCCACTGATTTTGCTATTTATAGAAATATGTTTGAGTGAAATGGACATTGTTGTTTTATTCTATAAACTACAGACATTTCTCACAAATTACAAATAAAAATATTGTGATTTAGAGCATTTATTTGCAGAAAATGATTGAGATAACTAAAAAGATGCAGAGCTTTCAGACCTCGAATAATGCAAAGAAAACAAGTTCATATTCATAAAGTTCAGAAAAGAGTTAATATTGAAGTCAATATTGATGAAATAACCCTGTTTTTTAATCACAGTTTTCATGCATCTTGGCATGTTCTCCTCCACCAATCTTACACACTGCTTTTGGATAACTTTATGCCTGCACTCCTGGTTCAAAAATTCAAGCAGTTCAGCTTGGTTCGGCTTGTGATCATCCATCTTCCTCTTGATTAAATTTGAGAGGTTTTTAATTTGGTAAAGTCAAAGAAACTTATCATTTTTAAGTGGTAGTTTATTTTAAAATAATCTTAAACACACAAGTGAATAAATACAGGTCGGGTTACTCGTCAATGTAAGAGCAAGTTTATGTAGTATTTTAGTAACATAAGGGTTTGGGAAACACTCTTTAATTAACAATAGAGCATAGCTTTACAAAGATCTCACCTCAGGTCTGTAATGGTCAAGGTGGATAAAAGTTAAATACATGCATCAGGCCCGTAGCCAGGGGGGATCGAAGGGTTCGTTCTTGTTAAAAAAAAGGTCCAAAATCGGTAAGCTGCTGAGTGCAGGGCTTCTATTTCTTTACAACTCCAGTGTGTTAACAGTGCCGGGCTCGGCTTAGCCCAACAGTATATTGTACATGTAACACTGGATAATTACTGTTATTATTCAGAGAACTCCAAAGTCTGGATTTTAGTTGATTTTTAAGAAATGTAGGTTAAGTGACAATAACATTCAATCACTCACTTTGCAATGCTGATTTACTCTTAACATGCCTGTTGCTCCTAAGGTCATAGATAAAATACAGTAGAACCCCAGAACTGCATTTGCATGAGTCACTAATATAAAGGGAGAAATGGACTTAGAATGTTTTAAGTAAGAGGGCAGGGCACTACACATTCAACCTTGATTATGTCAATTTAAATTACAAACAGATGGTTTTGATGCTGTTTGAAAGCTCTTTTCTTGAACTCAACAGTTAGTTGAGTATAAATTATGAGATATTAAACTACTAAAATCTGAGTATAAAAAAACTACATTTTAAAATGGTCAGTATCTTTTCCACACTTAGCCTGCAATGTTATGAACCACCTCTGAAATATTAGTGCCAGATTCATGCAAATGCTGTTTTGGAGTTCTACCTTGCCACTAAAAAGGGCCTAACTGTTCAATGTTCAACTGTTCAATGTAGTTTGTGTACAACAGAGACAGATGAACAAAGCAACAGACAACTGAGATGAGCAACAGAGACAGACAATGAAGTCACATCACAGATGTAGGAAGTTTGAGTAAAACTTACATTTATGTCAAATTTATGTTAACAGTGGGGAGCAACAGAATAACAAATTAAAAGGTTTTAAGTGTGCTCGTGTATTTAGGGGGCATTGGAGTAGAGAGCCAAAAGACCACTTTAGGGGGAAAAAGATCCCCCCCATCACAATGCCGGCTACGGGCCTGTGCATGAGGAGTAAAACTAGCTGGTTAACCATATCTTTATCTGTACTGTATGCTGCATTTGATTTTGGTCGTGTTTGGTCATGTTAGTCAATCAGCTTGATCTTTCTGGTATTGTTGATTAACTAGCATGGTCAACTATCAGATTCTGATCTAAAATATATCCTATATATTTTTAGCACACTTTTCTCCTCAATTTAGCTATGCTGACAATCTAACCCACACTCTTTTTTAGCTGTACTTCCCCTATCACTAGCAATGCCCCAACACCAGGAGGGTAATAACTAGCATGTGCCTCCTCCTTCCAACTGCTGCTGATGCAGAATTGCTGAGAAGCAACACAGCGCGCTCGGAGGAAAGCACAGCAACTCTGTTCTGATACATCAGCTCACAGATGCCTTGTCCTGATCATCATCACCTTAGTAGTGATGAGGGGAAAGAGTATCATCTACGAACCCAGAGAGAGCAAGGCAATTGTGCTTCCTCAGGGCTCCGGAAGCTGATTGGCAAGCTGCATGAACAGGATCAGGATCCACAGGAATTATAGCAATGGTGATGGTGTACGTTTGCTTTGGTAATTACCACAATTTAGATACTACTACCACTGCTGGAGCCTGTGTCCACAAACTTTTGAACATATACTGTTCATGCAATTAGAGTGGTTTTGAGTTTTGTTCCTCCAGCTTGGTGCTCAGGCCTCCACACCATGCTGAGACTAATTACTGAAGATGCTTTACCCGCACCTGTCCGTGCTGACCTATATTCAGGTTCTGCAGGTTCCCCAGCCACTCCAGTGTCCAGCGCTTCCCGTATCAGTCTAAAACCAGTCTCTCCTCCCACTGTCCTGCAGTGGCCGTGACCAGCTCCCTCTCATCGTGCTTCTGATTACTCACCACAGTGGCAATCAGCTATTTAGTACTTCCCAAGACCACCACTCACCGTTTAGAGGAGCATCCATGGCTGGGGTGGTCTGAATCCGAGCTGTGCCAGGTGCCATTCGTGCTGAGGTAAAAAGACAAACCTATTACAAACGTCTTCTCAGAAACTGTGAAAGAACTGGATGTTACACATTGACCTTCTGTGAATGTAGAGTTAAATAGAGTTTTATTTATTTGTTAAGGTTAATTAGCAGACATGTATAAAGTACTAGAGACCCAGACGTCAGTAAAAAAAAATAAGTTCTATATCAAAAAAGTGACTTAAATAGAAGTTGAAATTGTCTTTAAGCTCCACCCTGAAGTGCTTCCACTTTTTGTACATTTGAACACTGTACAAAAAGTATTGCAAGCAGTTTATTGTAAATTGTACCACAGTTAGATCTGACCCTGCACTGTGATTGGCTGAGAGGCGTTTAATGAGTGACATTATTAGCCACCATAATGCACTGTAACCGAAGCTCTCCTTGGGATTCTCTGACACAACCTAGCAACAATGCAGCGCTTACAAACCAAATGCGATGTCATTATACACCACTGAGGGGGGCTGCTGGATCCCATAGAGGCACAGTGAAGAAATGCCAGGCGCTGGCAAAGATGCAGTCCACACAAATAAATAAGTCCAGCGATTAGAAAATACACATTATTACACACATTATCAGCCAATAATATCAGGTTAAGAGTTGATATTCAAATAAAAGCTGTATATTTTTAAGCTTCAATTTAGGGTATTTTAAGCTGAATTTAAGGTGGACTCTTGTAATTCCGCAGGTCTTGCTGCTGGGGGGCGCCAAAGAAAACAAAAGTTTGATTCTTAAAAAAATAAAACAATTTTTAGACAAACCAGCGCTTGACTTTAATCTACACAGATTTCTCACTTGAAAAACATCTATTTTGGTAAGTAAAGTGCTTCTTTTAATTCCCACTATTGAAATAAAACAAGATATAAGTAGGAGAAAAATAATACTCCAGTAGATACAGATACAGTATTTTTGTATTAAAGTAACGTAATTAAGTAGTTCTACTCCTTATGACAGGCCCACATCTCTGGTTATTAGTAGTAACTCATAAGCGCCGCTGTATATTAATTTGTGTATACATATTTACCAGCATCATCAATTAGTTTATTTTAATTTGTACTAATGTGTTTCTTTTTTTGTTTATTTATGTAATCTCTAGCTGTGGGATTTGTGGGCCTGTCACGTCACCTTTATGACAATTATAAACAAAACCCTACTGAAGTAAATGAGTGTACTCTCAGTGGGCCGGTAATCTCCCTCACCTTCGTGTGTGTTTGTGTGGAGCGTCAGTTGTCGTGTGCTACTTTTGTACGGTGATGGTTGTGGGGGGTTTTAATTACATGCTGTAACTAGCATGCAGCTCCGGTCCCTCGATAATGCTCATAAAGACTCTCCTATCACACATATCTAATCTCTCTTCTTCATCTCCACGCCTCAAACAAAGACTAACGTCAGGAAAACACGCTGTAACCAACACACCATCCTCCCCCCCTGACTCCACAGAGAGAGAGAGAGAGAGAGAGAGAGAATCGGGACAGGGAAGGTCTTTTATATACAGTAGCAGTGCTATAAACTACACACTGTCATGTTTTTTTTTTTTTTTTGTATAATTTTATTTCAATTTTTTTCCATTTTCTCCCCAATTTAGCACAGCCAATTACCCAACCCACTCATTTGGACTCCCCCTATCAGTAGTAATGTCCCAACACACCAGGAGGATGAAGATTAACACATGCTTCCTCCGATACATGTGTGCGCTTGGAGGAAAGCACAGCGGCTCGGTTCTGATACATCAGCTCACAGACGCCCTGTGCTGCAGACATCACCCTAGGAGTGATGTGGGGAGAGAGCGCCATCTACCCACCCGAAGGGAGCAGGGCCAATTTCGCTCTCTCTGAGCGCCGGCAGCTTGATGGCAAAGCTTGAGGGGGTTCGAACCTGCGACCTCCCGTTCATAGTGGCCGCGCTTTAGACCGCTGGACCACTCGGCGCCCCTAACTGTCATGTTAATGGAAATTTTCAAATTGCCAAATTTGTATTATAAAAACCTTTTTATACAACCACAAATCAGAAAAAAGTGGGACAATATAGAAAATACAAATATAAAATGATCACATATCAATATCAATATCTCCACCCTACTCAGTGTATATCACAATACATACATTTAGAGTGTTATTAATATTATTTCACTCTAATGAGAGACTATAGCTTCACCCTCCTCAGTGTATATCACAATACCTACATTTAGAGTGTTATTAATATTAATTCATCCTAATGAGAGACTGTAGCTCCACCCTACTCAGTGTATAATATCATAATACCTACATTTAGAGTGTTATTAATATTATTTCACTCTAATGAGAGACTGTAGCTCCACCCTACTCAGTGTATATCACAATACCTACATTTAGACTGTGTAATTCATATTAATTCATCCTAATGAGAGACTCTAGCTCCACCCTACTCAGTGTATATCATAAAACTTCCTACATTCAGCATTGTTCATATTCATTATTCATCAACAAAATTTTATTATGAGGTGTCTGTGTGTGTGTGTGCGTGTGTGTGAGAAAGGTAAGTGTTAAGCACATTCCCAGCCACATTACTGCTGACGTTCAGCAACATTCCCATCCTTTCTGAACAGACATGACAAAAGGGGTCTGACTCCCACCCCTTCGCCCCCATCTCCACCACCGCACACCCCCACCCGCCCTCCTGCTCTGCAGTGCATTATGTTGGCCTCACACCCTGGCATGCGAAGGGGGGAGGGCCCTGTGCCACCGTCTTCAGAGCAGAGGGCAGTGGCGGGCAGAGAAAAGGGGCCCATGCTGAAACGTTGCCCCTGGCCCCCTGCATGCCCCGCCCTCCCATGGCAGCAGCTGTCTGTAGCACTGCGGTTCTGATAGTTGGTGGATGGCAGCCAGTGGGCTTTTTGCAGGCGTGTGAGAGAAAGAGAGAGAGAGACAGACAGACTTAGGCCCCTCTGCCAGCCTGCCCCATTCTCTGGGTAACAAAGGCAGGCCGACGCCATGCCAGCGTACTGCCTGTGCCACGCCAGCGCCGAGACCAGAGCGCCAGCCTACATCACTACCAACACAAACAGGGGCCCGTCTCTCACCGCAGGGACCCTCTAAAACAGGGATGAGAGAAAGAGAAAGTTTGTATAATCAGTATGAATGCATCGTTATAAATGCATGTAATATATGGTATACAATATATGACATACATAATGCATTATAACGATTCTTATGAACTTGTATAACACCCACATGTACTAACAGTGAGATAAGTAAGATAAAAGTACAGTACCAGTCAAAAGTTTGGACATACCTTCTCATTCAATGTTTTTATATATTTTTTTCCTACATTGTAAATTAATACAATGAACTTATGAACTTACAATATCCTGTGCAACAGAGGTAACTCTTAATTTTCCTTTCCTTGGGCAGTCCTGATGAGTGCCAGTTTTATCATAATGTGTTCAATGGTCTTTATGACTGCACTGAATTTTTCGGATTGACTGACCTTCATTTCCTAAAATCATTATTTTTCTTCACTTGTCTGAGTAGTTCTTTCCATAATACAGCCCTGGAAAAAAATAACAGACCACTTCAGTTTCTGAATCAGTTTCTTTGATTTTGCTATTTATAGGTATACATTTGAGTAAAATGAACATTGTTGTTTTATTCTATAAACTACAGACAACATTTCTCCCAAATTCCAAATAAATATTGTCATTTTGAGCATGTATTTGCAGAAAATGAGAAATGGCTGAAATAAAAAAAGATGCAGAGCTTTCAGACCTCAAATAATGCAAAAACAAAATCAATATTTGGTGAAATAACCATGGTTTCATGTGTGCTGTCATCTAAGCAAGAGGTGCTACTTTGAAGAATCTAAATAGCATTATAAGTTCAGGATTCTTAAAAAGAGTTTTCAGTAGCCCTCTCCAAGGTCATGACCTTTTCCAGAAGACCACTACAACATGAACTGGGTGGTCTGTTTAAGTGCTGTTTTAGAAGCAGATGGATCTGGTGCATCTTCACTGTGCAACAAGGTGCCTGGTAATAAAATCACTGATCAAAAATAGTAAAAAAACCAGCAGCACTTGTTGACTGGAGAATTTTCAGATTTATTGTCAATATAAAAATAACCAACGCGTTTCGGCACTCAGGCCTTCATCAGGGTTAAAAGACAAAAGTTAATAGCATTCCTGCTTTTAAAACACACAAGATTACAAAACAACCAATGAGAACACTCCAAATACTAAAGGTCACATGATCAGCCAATGAGAGGCTGGCAGCTCAATTCCACAGAGGAATCACTTCCACCCAAAACTTCTTAAAAGTCCTTCTGAAATTCATAAACACAGTTAATCATCCATTGTAGGGAAAAACACCCTTTCTCAAGAAAACATATACAGAGGTAAAAAGGTAAAAACAACCATGCTGACGATACAGACACACATTTCCCCAAATTACCTAAAGAAACTCTTTTATTGTAAAATCCTCATTCATACCTTCAGGAAATAGACTTTTAAGATAAAAAATCCAGAAGGCTTCCCTCTTTTTCTTTTTTTGCTCTGTATTACCTCCTCTTTGTGTAGTTTGTATTTGTTCAATACCCAAAAAAGAAAAAGAAGAAATAGAATGGCCTTTTTCTTTAAAGTGCCTTGCTACAGGGTTAGTTAAATTTTACAATAAAAGAGTTTCTTTAGGTAATTTGGGGAAATGTGTGTCTGTATCGTCAGCATGGTAGTTTTTACCTTTTTACCTCTGTATATGTTTTCTTGAGAAAGGGTGTTTTTCCCTACAATGGATGATTAACTGTGTTTATGAATTTCAGAAGAACTTTTAAGAAGTTTTGGGTGGAAGTGATTCCTCTGTGGAATTGAGCTGCCAGCCTCTCATTGGCTGATCATGTGACCTTTAGTATTTGGAGTGTTCTCATTGGTTGTTTTGTAATCTTGTGTGTTTTAAAAGCAGGAATGCTATTAACTTTTGTCTTTTAACCCTGATGAAGGCCTGAGTGCCGAAACGCGTTGGTTATTTTTATATTGACAATAAATCTGAAAATTCTCCAGTCAACAAGTGCTGCTGGTTTTTTACTATTTTTGATAAGTGCTGTTTTAGCCCACCATCCATCCATCCATCCTTCTTAAGGTCTTCATAATAACATAAATCATTTTAGCTTCATTCACATAATGCACTGAACCACATTCCCACTGTTTCCTACAGCTCAGGTTATTAATATATTAAAGCTCATGAGTGAGATTACACAATGAAATTCTTCTGCACATCTCCAGCTCTTCAGCTTATAGACAAGAAAACATGCAGGCTAAACAGGGATATAGATCCGTTAATGATCATCCTTTTCATTCAAACAAGATTCTAGATGTTTGGATGAAGTATAGTGTGTGTGTAGTGTGTAATATAATAGAGTGAATACTATATTGTGTGATGTGTATTGTGTGTGGAACCTTGTATAGAACAGAGACCGAAGTACATTGTGTGTGTTGTACAACAATCGTCCACCTGGAGGACTGCATTGAACAATACAGCATTTACCCAGGACAGAGTACCAATTAATACTTGGATAAATACATACCACACACTGTGCACACAATTTTAAAGAATCAAATTTACCTGATCTCCATGTTTTTGGACTGTGGGAGGAAACCAGAGTCCCCAGAGAAAACTCACACAGACACAGGGAGAGCATGGAAACTCCACTGAGACTGGGACTTGAACCCAAGACCTCAGTGCTGGGAGGCGAACATGCTAACTACTAAGCCACCGCACCGCCTGTTTTCAGTTAAAGAAGATTATTATATATTTTTCAATCATTCTTATTGACATTATGTATTCCTAGAATTAAAAAAAATAAATAAATAAAAATAAATAATATATATATATATATATATATATATATATATATATATATATATATATATATATATTATTATTATTATTATAATTTTTTGATTAATTGTGCTAGCATGTTTTTTATTATTATTATTATTATTAATTTATTATTATTATAATAACAAGTTTAGTTTTCTAATTTGATTATTATAGTTTGAATTAAAAGTAATATAGTATTAAAAGTAATAAGCTATTAAACTGATTTTGACTGATATTATTATTATTATTATTATTATTATTATTATTATTATTATTTATTTATTTATTTATTTATTTATTTATTTATTATGTATGCCAGCAGATGAGATATTTAACTGATTTTAATATATTATTATTATTATTATTATTATTATTATTATTATTATTATTAATAATATTACTATTAAATGTGTTGTTAATTTTATTATTAACATTAAATATATACATTTTAAGTTTTTATATTATAATTATAATTATTACTATTAAATGTGTTTTCTAATATTATTAACAATAAAAAATAAAATTTTAAGTTTTTATTATTATTATTATTATTATTATTATTATTATTATTATTATTATTATTATTATTATTATTATTGAGACTGAGAGTGTGAGCTGATAGGCTGAAGCTGCTGTGTGTTAAAGTGTGTGTGGAGGGTCAGATCTGAGTGACTCTGAGAGCGGAGACTCGACTCGACTCTTCAGATTCACATCAGACTGATGAAGCTGAGCTAGGACCCCCGCACTCTCAGCTGTGCTGTCTCTCTGTACAGCAGTCTGTCTGTCTCTCTGAGTGTAGCACAGCTGCTATGGGAGCACGAGCCTCTGAAACATTTCACCTCCTAACGTTAATCATTTTTCCTCTTTCTGTTTTTATTTTGTTTGTAAATAACAAATGGTCCTGTCCTCCTGCAATACTGCTTACAAATACACTTCAGATAAATCTCCAAAAATAAAGCTGCAATGACCTAAAACTGCAGCAGAGAAACACAAGCTGCAGGCCTGACCTAGACTCTGAGAAGACTAAGAGAAGAACTACATATAAAAACAGACCTGCTGAAACATAATAATATAATGAATAAAGCAGATAAATAATTACATTAGGTTTCTAAATAATAACTTGTATATTGATTGTGTTATTAATTAAACACATAGCAGCAAGTGCTTTGTGTTACTATTGTAGTGGTTCATGTGGTACCTTTTGTGGTACACAAACCATCCCAAGGTGGTATGCCAGAAGTTCACAACACTGCATACACTAAAATATTAATGACTGCAATCTATACATTGATGCTGTCCTATGAAAAACATTTTTGTCGATTTAATGTACTACATAATTTGAACAGACAAACTGTCCTTACACTGTGTCAAAATTTCTTGATGAACGGACAAAAACTCTTCAAAATGACCTGAAATAAACTCTTTTTACATTGACTTCCATTAAAAGTTTACAAAGTTTTTTCTCTCCTGTAAAGTTGCTGTTTTGGAGATAAGTGTTTTTCATTGGACAGCAACGAAATATAATGTGTTTCACCTATACTTTTAATAACTGTAATAAATGTAGACCCTCTAATTCTACAGTTGTTATTATTATCAGTTTCACAGGCCCTACATTTGAACCCTGTGGAACTCAATTCCCATTCAACTTCGTTGCCCCCCCCCCCCCCCTCCCTTCAGCTCGCTGAACTCGGCGCCTGATTGGCTGACAGAGCTCATTTGCATACCGTCTGGTCTGTGAGGGTCTGCTGATTCATTAGATATGCGTGGATTCGTGGAGCGACCAATAATCCGCTTTTAATAACGCGTTAAAGTTGTTATTATTTTTTTCTGCCTCAAATTATTTCAAGCACTGTTTGGATATATGTGAGAATTACTGGTGACTGGATTGCGTTTTGAAGGTAAGAGTGTGGGAGAAGCGCTGGAGGGGTTTGGTGTGTGTCTCGAGTGTCCTGAGGTAAACACAAAGCGAAACACAATCAGATTTAAACTCTAAACACAGTTCAGTAATCCGGAGAGGCAGACGGTTCGAATGGTGTATAACATGTCCGCATTCGATCAAATATGGACAAATAAAGATCGAACGAACCCTTCGATCCCCCCTGGCTACGGGCCTGAAACATGTATCTCCAAAACAGCAACTTTACAGGAGAAAGATAAACCTTATTAACTTTCAATAAAAGTCAATGTAAAAAGAGTTTCAGGCAGAGGTGGAAAGTAACAAATTACATTTACTCACATTACTTTAATTGAGTAGATTTTATGAGTAATTTGTCATTTTTAAAGTAGTTTTTAAAATAGGTAATTTTACTTTTACTCAAGTACATTTTGGCAAAAGTAATTTACTTCACTACATTGGAAAACTCACCATTACTGAGTATCAAATGAAATGCTGAGGAAAAAAATCAAATTGTCTAAATTAAAATAAAAAATAGTTTTCCCATCAATATGTGCTTCTTTACAGCACATGCACATGCAAATCTTTTTGTATGTTTTCATGTTTTTCATAATATTTCCTAAAGTTTTTATTAGGAACATCTGCTTGGATGTTTAAAAATCATGTAAATAAAGCAGTTAAAGCATAGCAATGGCAAGTTAAAAATAATAATGAACTGTAAAATAAAAAAAAAATACTCTGTAAAACTATAATACAGTAAAGTAAAAAAAAAAAATATATATATATATATATATATATATATATATATATATATATATATATATATATATATATATATATAAAGTAAAACTATGTAACTTTTACTCAAAGTACATTTTAAATTAAGTACTTTTTTACTTTTACTAGAGTAGATTTTTAGATGGGTATTTTTACTTTTACTTGAGTAGAATTTTAGCAAAGTAAAGATACTTTTACTTAATTACAATTTTTCAGTACCTTGTCCACCTCTGATTTCAGGTCTTCATGAAGAATTTCTATTGGTCCATTCATCAAGAAATTTTGATACAGTCGATACAGTTGAATTTTTAGCATAGAATTAGCAAAAACATGAAAAAATAGCTATATGGCAGCTATAATCACATTCTAGTGATTTTCCCATAATGTGTATTTTAAAAATAAGTAAGTAACATCTAAGAATTAATTTAGGTAACAGGAGTGAGTGTTGAGATTGAACTCCTCAGTCACACAATAAGACAACTGAGGGAACTTAATTTAGGTCATGATCTTCAGAAGACCCAGCTGATGTCACTTCCTGTTGTAGATGTGACTTGTTTTAGAATATTCCAGATGTTTCAGATTTAAGGGTAATGTGTTACAGTAACAGGAATGAGTGAAACCCAGGGATACAACCAAAATGTGCATTTTAACTTAAATATTATGGATTTATTATGAAAAAGAAAAATTAAAACATAGATGGGATTTGGAGTCAAACAAAAATGCAGAAAAATACATCTCTGAAGGATTTTAATAATTATATTTCATGGTAAATTTTATATTTAGAGAGTGGGGACAGGTAACAAATGCAATTTTTTCAGTGTTCCAAGTAGTTTTTTGCAATTTGTGCAATCAGGTCAATGTACAAGACACTATGCTTAGTAATAACATGTATTTTAAAGTTATTTTGTGTGCAGATTTATACATGTAATTTCCTAGGGACAGAAATGGCACCGATTTGGTGGAATATGCCATTAGTAATTAGTAAGCAAATGAAACGCACCCTAATATCCACATACTAAACAATGACAGACCTCCCCCGACCCAAGTACATTCTCAGCAGCATGTGATCATGTGAAACATGCTGTAGATGTGAAAGATGATACGGCTGATGCTGTATGTGCTATTTAAAAAACTTAAAAATGACTCTTCACTGATCGCAATTTTATTTTTTTATGTGTTTAGGTATGAAAGCTTGTCTGCTGAAAGCTGCACTGAATTATATTAAATTATATTAAGTCCAACTACAGCTACATCTAAATAAATAATATTCACATTTAGTTTAATGTTGAACTGCTAATGTTTTAAACCAGAAAATATTAATCAATTTAAAGGATTAGTGCATTTTGTCTAAATCAAATCTAAAAGCACATCTTAAATCAAAACTCTTATGATTATGCATTTTCACTATTAATTTGCGAAAATGCAGATCTGATCCTAAATGAAAACTATACATATAGCAGTAAATATATTTAAAATATATGTTACTTCAGTTTCTAAATTAGTTTCTCTGATTTAGCTATTTATAGGTTTATGTTTGAGTTAAATGAATATATATATTGAAAAATATTGTCATTTAGAGCATTTATTTGCAGAAAATGAGAAATGGCTAAAATTACAAAAAGATACAGAGCTTTCAGACCTCAAATAATGCAAAGAAAACGAGTTCAATCAATATTTGCTGGTTTTTAATCACAGTTTTTATGCACCTTGGCATGTTCTCCTCCACCAGTCTTACACACTGCTTTTAGATAACTTTATCCAGTCACTCCTGGTGCAAAAATTCAAGCAGTTCAGTTTGGTTTGATGGCTTGTGATCATCCAACATCCTCTTGATTATATTCCAAATCAAAGAAACTCAAATTGTAGGTGGTCTTTTTTTTTCCAGAGCTGTATGATGAATAAGAATATCTGGAATTTGACAGTAGATTTGTAACATAACTGTAACACTTTCTATGAATGGAATGTCTATTAGACTCTAAACATAATTAAACACATTATAATGTATTAATAAGGCATTGCAATTATGATAATAAATATTTTTGTATAAAATATATTAATTATAATAATAAAAAATAATTAATTACACATGTTAAATATTATAATAGCTAACATTAGTTTATAATGTATTATAATGTGTTGTTGTACACTCTAAGTCTCTAAGTGACTGATGTCCATCATGGAAATGTTGTATATTAATAGTGGTAGATATATGATAATTTAATGCAGATATCTAACATATTACAAGCACAGCTTATGATGCATTATAATCAGAATTCATACTCCATAATGAACACAGATATAATGTGTTATAACTGTGTTTATCATGCCTTCTAAATGCATTCTAATATGTTATGAGTATTTTTATATAGCCTAAAAGACATGGCATTCATAGAACATGTTACCAAAAAATCATTTTTAATATTAAATGGAAATCAATGTAAATATATTTTTTTCACTTTGGAGCATTTTTGACATTTTGATACAATGTAAAGAACATCGGTCAAATAAAAAAAAAAAACCTGTAAAACAGTAAAGATAAAATGCAGGACAGCAGCAATATATCTCATAAATATATTACATATATGTACAATAACTAACATATACGTTAATTTAATGTTAATAACATATTGTATATGTATGTATCTACCTACATTTGTATTTATCTACCAGTAAAAAATAAGTGTGATTTGTTTAACTTGTATGCAATTTATTGTACTTGTATAAAATTATGTATAAAATATATTTTATGACATACAATGTATATGTCTAACCCATTTTTGTTATATGGGATAAAATCATTATTAGTCCCACATTAGAGGAATCTTCAACGATAGTAGCAAAGCTACTGAAACAGGAAATAATGAGCTATTCTTAAAAAAAATAATAAATAGAACAAGCATTATAAAAATAGCAGCTTATATGGGTAATGTTACATTATTAAAACAAATTTGAAATAAGTAATATTAAGAGTAATATTATTCATATACATATATTAGTATATTTTATTTGTTGCACATTATAGATGAGTAGTTAAAATTCAGCACATACAGTGTTACAGTGCATGATCTATTTGGGTATGTTAGACATGAGTCAGATTTCTATTTTGGGCCGCTTTTTTTAAATATGCAGAATCTTTCCTCTAAAGTTTCCTTCAAATCATTATTCAATATTAATGATCAATCTGTAATCTGATTCCTTATTCAGATGCTAGGGCAAAATAAATGTTTGTTATTTTATTAAGATAAAAATCAATAGGCCTATTTATCAGAAACCAGGTTCAGCAGCTCTGGAGTGGCGAGGCTGGAGCAGCCTTTTTAAAAGCTGGTGTTTGCTGGCACCTAGCAGCGGAGGACCGAACTGCACTGAGTTAAATAAAGCCTGAATTAAAGGGGCGCTCTGTCTGGTGTGGTAACCATGCTGGTATGATGCTCTATCAGACATGTACAGGTGCATCTAAAAAAATAAAATTAAATAATATAATTTAAAAGTTACTTTATTTCAGTAATTCAGTTAAAATGTGAAACTCATATTATATAAATATATTAGACAAAGAGTGATCTATTTTAAATGTTTATTTCTTTTATAGTTGATGATTATGGCTTACAGCCAATGAAAACCCGAAATATTCAGAAAATTTTAATATTATATAAGACCAATTGGTACTTTTGTCATTGTGGGCAGTAAGCAACTTAATCACTAAATCATTTTAAATATTTAATATCTAACCACCTTCAGACAGCCTGTACCTGTTTTACTTAATCTTATTTATTCTTAACTTTTATTTTTTATTTTAGTTTTTTTTAATGGATTTTCTTCAATTTTTTTAAATAGTTTTATTGCTTTTTAACTTATTATTATTGCTTTTATTTTTTAGTTCATTTATTTATTTGTATTTTCATTGTACTATGTACTATCTTCTTTTAATCTTATTTTTTTTACCATTAAACCAAGCTTTTTATATTTTTTATCTATTTTATTCTAATTCTATTTTTTTTAATCTATTTTTATATTTTATTTACTGTCATTTTAAAATAATTAAATTTAGCTCTTATTTTCTTCTGTCATGTCAATCCCTGTTTTTCTAAATGCTCGGCTACATAAAGAAAATGAGGGTTGCCCTGGACGTACTTACAAGTAAAAAAAAAAAGGTTGATTCATAGATTGATTGAAGCAAAGTCCTGCTGGAAAATGAAACCCTGCTGGAAGCATGAAATGCTGTAAGATTCTAAGATGGTTTGGGGAGCCATGTAATCTGCTGGTGTTGATCCACTGCGTTATATCAAGCATCAAGTAGCAAACAAGTAAAAGTGTAAAAGTACTGCTTTCAGAACTACTAAAATATGAAAGTAAAGGTAATGTAATGTAAGAAATAATGTTTTATGTTGTATTAAAATCCCAATGTTGAAAATTTTGGGATGAATTTAATCTGAAGTCTATGGTTATTCAACCTAAACTACGATGATGCTATTTACTATTCTTATCTATAGCAAATTTGGCTGCCCTACTAGTGTGGTTTCCCCAAAACTGCCTAATTTTATTTTACAGTAAAATCATTACGTAAAAAAAAATGTTTTATTGATGTTCCATTGTAAAACTGTAGAACGCAACACACCTTGGAACAGTCAATAAAATCATCAGCCACCTCTATATATATTTTTTTTTTTTTTGTAAAACTAAACAGATAAAAACACAAATCTACCCCATGCAGAAGCTTCCTTAATGTTACCCAGTTATAGGGCCCTATCTTACACCTTGCACCTGCTTTGTTTAAATAGCGATGGAGCTTACAGATATACAGGGGTTGGACAATGAAACTGAAACCCCTGGTGGAAACTGGAGAGTTGAAGTGCACATTGAATTTTGCCATGATTTGGGCAGCCATGGTTTTACGTTTTTTGGATAAATTCCGGGTTAGCACCCGAACATCCCTTTCAGACAGCTTCCTCTTACAGCGTCCACAGTTAATCCTACTGGATGTGGATCGTCCTTCTTGGTGGTATGCTGACATTACCCTGGATACCGTGGCTCTTGATACATCACAAAGACTTGCTGTCTTACTTTAAGCAAAACTGTGCTCTTTCCCTGCTAACTGAACCTTCACACTCTGCTCTTACTGGTGCAATGTGCAATTAATGAAGATTGGCCACCAGGCTGCTCCAATTTAGCCATGAAACCTCCCACAGTAAAATGATTTCAGTTTCATTGTCCAACCCCTGTATTTACACTGATAGGTGTGGTGGTCTGGAAGTGAGGTGTGTTCAGGTGAATATCTGCCATCTTGTAACTCAGGTGGTCCACTGACTGATTAAAACCCTGACAACAGTTAGTTCATGCCCAACATTTACATTAACACTAAAACAAAATACAACATAAAATAACACTGTTGTTCCCGTAAAAGACCTGCTTGCACACTTTCACAGCATAAACCAGCAGGACAGGTCCCTCTGCTGAGAAGTGAAAATACCAATTTGCACCTGGCTCTTAAAGGGATTGGCAAGTGACACATTGGTTTGACATCAGATTGTGCTGTAAACAAACTCATGATTAATTGAGAGAATTAGGACATGCCTTTTGCTCGTTTCAAGTTGCACAAAGCACGACAGATTTAAGTCTAAGTACTAAAGTAATCAACATTTTTTTGTACTTAAGTATCACAAGTAGTTTATTGTAAAATGTACTACTCAATTACTGAAATTGAAAGTACAGTACTGTGTTGTGTAGTTTTTGCAGAAAGCAGAGGAAAGCTCTGAGTAGAACAAGAGCAGCGATGCTTCTTACAAGATAGGCTTGATCACTTGATTCAATAAATAATTCAAACATTTTTGTAACTGTAATGAGTAAAGATCCAGAACAAAAAAGTAAAAGTATTAAAAGTTATTGGAAATATGTAGTAGACAGATACAGCTTTTTAGTACAATTTAATCTTTAGTTCTCCCTTATTACTATACATATCTGATAACGGTTAAAATAATGCTAATTTGTTTCCCCATTACCTTCACACACAGACACAAATAAAATCTCCCATAGCTGCTTGCCTTTGAAAAAGGATTCACTTTATTTACAGGTTCATTTTGGGCGTTTTGTAGATAAAAATGCAGAGAATGCTTTGCCTCATTGAGCCAAAGAAGCGATTTCTCTCTCCTACTCTCTTTCTCCTTATTCCTTTTCTCTCTTCAGCATCATTTTCTTAACCTCTCTGATGGAGAGCAGTGGTACAGTTCCAGCACGCTGCTTTCTAATTGAGAGTGAGTGTGTGACCACGTTCAGGTTTCATCTGCTCAGTGGCTCTCCCCCTTCTTCCCTACAACCTACATTTCACACAAACACAAAGAGAATTTGAATGCTCAGTTTACACAGAGTTATCTATATTTGATTAATTACAATACAATAATACTTAATTAGAATATGGAATATGGAAGTTATTTACCCGTTTGAAGTCGTTCATGTTTGTGGCCTGCACTGGAGTTCCTATAAACGTCAGGTAGTTCACTTTTGTCGTTTCCTCGTCACCTTGGTTTGACTTTATGAACAGCTGCAAGAATTCAAGGCACAAATAAGATGCTATTACAGGATGAATAGTGACATTTAAAGCATTACTCATCATTTCCATTTTTTCTAAACCATCACTATGGGCTAAATCCTCAGCCAAGAGCAGGTCATGCATTCTAAAAATAGGATTGATTAATTCAGCTAAGCTACCAACTGAGCCTGTAACAATAATTGCGTTATCGATTTATTGTTACTAAGTTAAGTAAAGATAAGCAAACAAAACTGTAAAACTGAGTTTTTCAATAAGCCAATGTGATATTAGGTAGCAGTTCATCCCATGTAGTTTTTACATAGTTACCGCACAGGCTACAGGCAGTTATATAATACTCACCTCTGAGAGGCAAAAGAGCTAGCGCTTAGCACGGTTAGCAGTTAATGCTAATACTGCCATGGTTCTGGAGTACTAAACTGAAACTCCTGTATAATACTGCCCTTCAGCAGAGTGGCTTTACTGCTCCTTACAACCTGACTGGAAAACTGACCATTGGCACACTGGCACACTGACCATTTATTGAAAATTAAAGGATTTTAAGTGCCTCTTATAGTGCGAAAATTACAGCACATACAATTGACAGTAGCATGGAATGAAAAAAAGTATAAATCTTAAAAATAATATTAATTAAAAGTTCCTTTAAAAGCGTCAACATACTTTAAGAGCGTCAACACATTACTATGCCATTTATCATCATTACGTCTGTGGCATTATGGTCTTAAATTGATAATAATACTATTTTAAAAAAGGTTATCGTGGCAGGCCTTCAGAAGTGTGACATCATAATAGTCAGTTAAGAGAGAAAGACAGACGTACAGTCACACTGTTAACGTTCTGGAACTTGACGTATCTGAGCGAGATCAGGCCATCTTCTTTGTAGTCTTCCTCAGTCAGCTCCAGTGCCTGCGTGGGCTCACTCCTCTCCGCGTCGTCAAAGTCCATGGAGCGTGGGAGGTTAATGAAGATCTTCACACACTTCGGGGCTTGAGCTAAAGGCAGGAAAGAGGAGGAGAAGAGAAAGTATAAAACAGAGGCTATAGGGCTCAATGGAGTAAATTCTTGTACAAAATATGACCCTTATATGCATATAAAGATGCATGACTACTTAACTTATTTCACAATCTAATAATTCAGTCAGTGAAAAAAAAATACTTATATCATAATAGTTAAATAGAGGTATCGCAGTTTCTCTTTAGTATATCAATATACAGCTCTGAAAAAAATTTAGACCACTTAAAAATTATGAGTTTTTAGAAAACCTCTGGAATATAATCAAGAGGAAGATGGATGATTATAAGCCATCAAACCAGTGTGTAAGACTGGTGGAGGAGAACATGCAAAGATGCATGAAATCTGTCATTAAAAAAAGGTTATTCCATCAAATATTGATCTCTCAACAAACTTTATGAATATAAACTCATTTTCTTTGCATTATTTGAGGTCTGAAAGCTCTGAACCTTTTTTGTTATTGCAGCCATTTTTCACTTTCTGTTAATTAATGCTCTGAATGACAATATTTTTATTTGGTATTTGGGAGAAATGTTGTCCGTAGTTTATAGAATAAAACAACAATGCTCATTTTATGCAAATATAAACCTATGAATAGCAAAATAGAAACTGATTAAAAACTGAAGTGGTCTCTTTTTTTCCAGAGCTGTATATATATATATATATATATATATATATATATATATATATATATATATATATATATATATATATATATATATACACACATTTTTTGGCAAATTGCCAGTGGTGCAAACCAGTGGTTCTCAGACTGTGGTGCAAGTGTACCACTGGTGGCATGTGACGCATCTCAAGGTGGTACACTATATGACCTCAGAACAAAAAATCTGCTTGCATTAAAATATTAAGAACTGAACGAGTGCTTAGTGCTTCACCTGCCTTCACTCTCAGAACTGTAGTTATATAATCATTAACATAAGTAACACCAAACTCAGCTGTGTACGATTTCTACTTACCAAACGAGCCCTCAGAGCTACACTTAGCATGACAATGGTGTACAGCTAAAGTTACAAGGTGGAACTCATATTTCACATTACATTCGTTTTTGCATTTTCCTATAAACTGTATTTACCATGTATTATCTGTGCAACTGCTTTATAACAGGGGTCACCAAAATGTATCACACAGCTTACCTAAGTCTGAGGCCAGCAGTTTCATAGAGAAGAGCTTTACAGGTTGAGTAAAAGCCATCGTGATGAGAAGCTGCAGGTAGAAAAAGAAAAGTGAGAATTGATACACCAGCAGTGTAAGGTGGAAGCACAGATAACATTTGACTCAAAAAAAGAGAGACTATTGCAACTCAATTCCACACCCGATGCAGAAGGAGGATAACCTTTCTGCTTCATATTATGGTTTTACTTTCACTTCTGTCAGTCACTGTGCTCACCTTTCTAATATAAAGACACATGAACCTAAAATTTCTCTTACACTAACAGTGTCTAATGGCATTATCTTACACTGAAGAAAAGTGAAAGTTTGAGGTATAAACATCTTTGTATCGTTTTTGTAAAAACAGATTAATCCCCAAGTAATGTGCTATGCAGATCACAAAATTACAGATTCAAAATATGAGCAATTATTTTTTTTATTATTTTTATAAAGCTTAATTTCCCCATACTTCATGTCACATAGCAACACTAAAAAACCGGGGCTTCCTAAATCTCCACTTGGGAGAGTGTTTCTTGTTTTTAGTGACCAAAAAGTCGCCAAGTGAAACATACTGAACATCCTGAGAACGTTACAGGACAGTTCAGACACTTTAAATAGTTTATGTTCCAACAAACTAGTTCACTAGTTCTTATATAATTGCTAGAACAAACTGTTAACAAAAATTTCATAACTATTGTGTCATTTATGTTACATAAAAAATTTACTTAAAGTATTAACAGTCATGTTCCTGCAATAAGAAAAAACATGAATGAGCTGCTCCCTGAACTTATCTCTCTCAATTCTGAATTTGGCATCAATATTCAGAAATGGGTCTGAGCTTTTATGGGTTAAAATACATGGACACCTCTAAAAACGCTGACTAATTAGGGGAATACAAGACTAAGTGAAAGTGAAAGCAAAAAAGCAAAAAAAGCAAAAAAAAAAAAAAAAAACAGCCTCATCTCGTCTCTCCCTGGAGAAAGGGGCATGTTTTTGATCTTACCTGTTCGTCACAGTCTGACTCCAGGTAGGATGAGTCTTTAATTAAGCAATTGTCAAAGCCACAGTCATCACTCTCGTTAAGACATTCGCACCCAGCTTTACTCACGAATGGCATGAGGTCCATCTACACCAACAAACACAAAAACAAAAAGCAAATTACATCTTTTACAAGAAATCCACTAAGCCGCTGCTAATGGAGTCAACGATGGCCAAATTCCAGCCATTTTAAGGGGACTGAACCAGTGGCCTTACGGTCCCATATATAATTCTGTGATATGTGACTTAGAGTGAGTCTGCACTTACGTATCCTTTAGGAATGTCTGAGTCCTCATTGCTTCCGGGATCGTTCTCTACATGCTGCTTGATCTTGTCCTCCAAGCCTGAAGCATCTGCTCCTTGGTACTGATCCACCCGCACTTTGTTTCGGAAAAACAGGAACGTTGGTGTGGCGGAGATGTTGTTGGCTGCAGCTGTTCCCTGAAAAACACATGCAAGAAAATTTCAAACATCAGAGGATGTTAAAAATAGCATTCCAGCCTAAACCTGGAAGGTAACATGTTCCATAAATCAAGCTAATGACTGTATTAAATCTTACAGCCAATGGGGAATCCATGCAATGCTTAACCAAGCATTGGTTATGGGCCAATGAAATTTGGAAAAAAACAACTGACAAATCAATAGCTTTTTCTGCAATATATATTGTAATATAAAAAAATCTTAACATTTTCAACAGTGTTAATGATTCAACATGTTTTGACATCAATAAGGCACTCTAAGAATTTGAGAGTAGCATAAATTACATTGGGCTGATGTAAGCTGTATCTGTAGATATGTTATGGAGAATGAGAAAATTGCTCATTTCCCGTTTGGATCACACAACAAATCAATCTATACAGATATTAAAGTGCAAAGATATGTCATATCAGCAGCTGAGGCTACATGCATGAGAAAACGCAGATAATTATTAAAAACAGGGTTAAAAACACAGTCTGCAGTCTAAATGGTCCGATGTACCAAAGTCCGGAGTATAAAACAGTCAGGATCTCATAACTGGAGTTTGGTGTAAACGCCTCAATCCATGTATTTATAATTGAAGTAGAATAAGAATTCCAGTAACTACAGTGGCAGTGTTCTACTAAAATCATGAAATGTCATGAAAGAGAAGCCTCCAATCCAGTTGGAATGGTTTGATGTCAATTGACGTTCAACGCTTATAGTAGATCTGTTCTTTACATTCTTTATGAAATAAGAAATGAGTACATCAGCTGTGAGTGGTCTACACAGCATCTAGTGATCAGTCATATGTGAACAATCTGATCTTTTTTTTTGCGCAATTGTTTTGCAATTTTAACTGTCCTGCTCATCACACTCTTGGCCACTTGTTCTGTAATACAGATTTAGGGAGAAGGAGGAGGAGGCTGCATATTACATCTGATGATGCAATATGTTCCTCACTAATCTGTGCTTAAAGAGCTTTATTAGCTGCCAACTCAGACAGCTCATTCCCCACAATTCCACGTTTTGTAGGTATCAGTGAATGTGACAAAAGATATTAAGTGTGAGGCGTTATCCTTAAAAAGTGTCTGTGTGGCCAAAAATTCAGACTGATCCGACAGTCCACTTACCTGACACACATGTACATCAACCTCGAGAAAAACAACCTGTGGGTACTTGCTGCTTAACATGTTGAAGGCTGGAGCTATTCTCAGACATGGCCGACACCTGTAGAAATACAATGGACAACAGTAAGGGTCAGAGTTCATATTACAAGAATGAAACCAATAACAGACCAATGCATATTTGGACAGCACAGCAGTTTATATTATTAAAGAGTCAAACTGCCTATATACTGTGAATGTCCACTGTACCATCCAGTGGGGAGAATAGTGTGAGCTAGCAGTTTTACTTGATTATTCTCTCCATGCTATTAAAATAGCCTGGCTTAAAGATACTTTAGCTAGATTCTCTTGCACTTGTTGGGCATTGTTGATCATACAAATCTGTCAACTCAAGATTTCAGTGGCAACTTATTAACTTATTTTGTAACTGCAACACACTTCACAAAATTGTAGTTGTGTAGGACAGAAACACAACGGGGGTCACTAAGGAGTCTTGCCCAAGTACACTTAGTGCTGTAAGTCTCCCAGACCAGGAACTGTACGCCAATCTCCCACACAATGTCACGCAATTCACTTTGCCACACAAACTACTTTATATTTTATGGGTTTTAATTGATAGAGAAAAATAGGAGCAGGACCTGCTTTAAGTGCATTTTAAGATTTAAGTGCATTTCAGGAATAATTGTTGTCAGGAACAAATATATATCCAGAATAATTTAGTATGGTGCAGTGGTTACCAATAATATACAGTATACGGGACATTAATAGTTAGCTTTACCTCTGGAGAGGCCTTGATCTGCATGTGGGCTACAAGTGTAGGTGACGCAAAACCCTTTTTCAACAAAACCCTTTTTAGAAAAAGAAACCTTCAACCAGTTTCAGACAATGAAAGTAGATGAATGGTAACAAAAAGAAAGATTGGGAAGGGATAAAATATTGATTTTAAATGTTGAAGGTTTAGGAAATTTTCATTTTTTTACATTTGCAGATTTGCTTCATTATTTTTTTGCCTTTTCTATTATAATTACAAATAGGATATTCAGTAACATTTCTTATCCAACATGAAACCTTTTCATGTGGTGCTTGAATAAAATAACTCAAGATTTAGGCCTGTAAATGTACAATGTCCAGTGTACATGATATTAATAGTATACCGCTAACGAAGTTGACTGAGTACAGTAAACCTACAGAGAAACCCACAGAGAGAATACTGGACCGTAATAGTCTATGGACATCTTGGCTCAAGATTAAACTGTAATAAACTGCATATTATTAGTATAAAGCCATTCACTGTATCCAGTAAACTGTGAACATGACTTATTTAATAATTGACATAAGCTAGAACTTGATATTAATTCGAAACAACACTTAGTATTAATATTTAGCTGTTACTTAGTCTGTAAACTAACCCCTTTTTAAAACATTAGCTTAAGCTTTAACTCCTCTGTTTGTATTCATCCAGTAACTTACTCTTAGCTGCCGTCTCTGGGTTCAGCTCCTCTCTGCTGCTGCTGTTTTGCTAAGTCATACATACAGCAGCTAGCTAGCAATGTGGCTAGGCTAACGGCTAACAAAAATAACTTTACATGTTTTCATCATTTTATTCAAACCAGAGCTTAAACCAGGCCTGACCGGACTCAAATCTCCCCGAATTTAAGTGGTTTTTCAGCTGTAACCCCGGCCGGTATCTCCGCTGCTCGGTCACGACTATGCTAAGCTAACTCCACTCCAGAGAAGGCCTGAAGCCCCGAACTCGAGTACAATCCTTACCCTGCCATGGTGAACTTCACAACGGCGAGCCTGGAGCCGGCGCTCGCGAGCTCGGGCTGGAACTCGGCATCGTTGGCGATGACCTTCACCCCGACCATGATTAAAACAGGACCCGTCTAACCATTCAGGTCAAAGCAGCACCAGAGAAAAAGAACCGCACGGATAAGAACACAAACACAGTTTTAAACACAGCAGCGGCTCCGTCCGCGAGTGCACACTCCACCGCTTTCTTGCATGGGCATGACGACACAGCCGACGTTGACCAATCAGTAAACACAGGGGTAAGTCTCAGAACAATAAGAGCTACCCCGCCTTGTTCCCTATATAGTGGACAGTGACTGTATTTTTTTTCCATTAAAAGCGTATTAATTAGTATTAATTGACTAGATGAATCAGTCCTGCTTAAAAATGTCCTAACCTCATTTTTCAACCTCATTTCTGCCTATGCAGCCCCCTTTTAAGGTTCAACTGTGCTATAAGCGTGGATGATATGATCTTACAATATGCAGATCAGACGACCAATAATACCTTCCATTTTTTTAGCCTTGTTCAAATTTGAGCTGAGGGTGAAATAATCTAAAACCGGTTATTTTTAGTGCCCCTTTGAGCAAGATAAACTAATCGAAACACAAATATAAAAGAATATATTGTAGATTAATGCAAGACATGATGGCAGTCATAGTCACTATGTGCTAAATGCGTAGGTTACATGTTGATACTTATTACAGGTCGTCCATCTGATATCTTTTATCAATTGATTTATTTATTTATAATGACGCCCACACACACCAAGAGTTTCCAAGAATGAACTTCAACTTATATAACGCCTTTCTAGAAACCCAAGGATGCTTATGCTGAATTCCACTTCCCTTGGATGTCTGATGTTAGAACTGGAAATTGCATTACAACCAAACTGATGACTAATTTTACACCAATTAAAAACATTTCCAAAAAATTAACTTGTTTGACAATAATTTATTGAGGTTTAATGAAGAATCCAGTCAAAATATTGCCAAAAATATGCCCCAGCCAGGTTACCATCGTCAGTGATATAACAACATTTATTTAAATCGAGAGTTGCATAAATTCTTGCCCAAGATCTTATATTGATGATGGAGCACTGTGCAAAGTCTTCTCCAGAACATCCCAAATATTCTCAAAAGGATTTAGGTCAATTACAGACCGTCAGCCCCGCTCCGCAGTCTGTGACCGCGAGGCAGTCCTCAGGGGCGGTGTTATTTAAATGACTGGTGTCTACTGCGCAGACTCAGGTATCAGGATCGACAAAATGGCGGAAGATTTTGGCTCCATTTTCATTGAATGAATGGGAACGGCGTCCATCTTTTTTTACAGTCTCTGGCTTCAACTATCATTAAATTCACTTAGAGAGAGAAAAATGCTGATTTCATGCTGTCTGGCCTCATTCTGACAAATATAAGGCATAAGTAAACACGAGAACCTGAATTGTAAAATGCCAGTACTGATGCTTTCAAGATTGTTTGGTCATAAAAACTGTTTGTGGAAAAAGAATCATGGAAATTTGTTGGTTAAAAAGTGCCCCAAAAAAAAAAAAACTTTTCCCCCCCCTGAATACGGCTCTTAAATGTTAAAGTTTAATACACTTTTGCAAGCAAGGGTCTCAAATTTCCAGTAGTAATTCAAGGTCTCATAACCAGTCCACTTGATTGGATCTGCTGATAGTAATTTACTAAGTAGTGAATACAGGGTTGATTTAAGATTATCCCACTCAAACAAAAACTAATGTGGCATGACAAAGAGCCAGAGTCAGAAAGTGAAACAAAAAATATTCATGCAAAATCTTAATTGGCTACTTTATTAAAAAACTTCTACTACAGTTCAAGAAGTTACTCAGAACTATGGGGTGGGTGATCTACTGGAGCCTTTCACTGAGGGTTTATGCAGCTTTAATCAGCTCTGGTTTACTGGAAATTTCGAAAAGGAACATGACAAAGAATAAGATGAACTAAGTAAAATCTGATCTGAGATTGTAGGTTATACTCTGTGACTATCATTACAAGGATTGTTTTCCTTTAAAGTGTAACAGAAGACAGGGAACTGGACACTGTATATCTCACTTCAGTATCGCTTGCAGCTGTTGCAACTCTTGCACAGGGGTGTAATGCATACCTGTCAAGTCTCCCGTTTTGGCCGGGAAACTACCGTATTTTACTCCTCTTTCCCGCCGTCCTCCCGTATTAGTATTTTTCCGTAAAGCTTGCAAGGAGGGTCAGTGTGGGGAAGCCCCGCCCTCCTCGCTGTGAGTTCAGGCAGCTAGTTGGAGCTGCTGATGTTAAAACATACATGCAGCGATTTTTCTAAAAGAAAGGTAACGGTAGTCTAATCATGGAAACTGTGATGAGATTTTTCTGATAGCTGCTTAAAAATACTCCGAAATAAAACACACAGATTAAACCTCTTAAAATAAAAAAATTACAGCTTGTGACTCAGTTTAACTAGAAATGTGGAGAGGACCGACATTAACTGAACTGATCAGGGGTGGAGTGATCAAAAGGAAGAAGTATTAATTAAAATTTATTGTGTAGGCCCCTTAGGACTAATTTTTACTGATGAAACATATCTGGTCCATGTCCTTTTAGTAAAAGCTCATAATACCATTTTTAGGTCACCAACAGTCATTTTGCAGAATTTGTGCACTCTTTGTTCAATTTTAAATCCATTAAATAAATAAAAAATATATCATATAAAAGAGTGCATTTATTACAAAAAAGACATGAAATCTTAAATAAAAAAAGATATAGAAAAGGGTTTTTAATTTGGCTGTATTAAAAGAATGGCATATGTAGGAATGTCCACAACATGTTCAGATTCTGATAATCTAATTGTAGTGTGTAAGTGGTTCACATGTGGTTATTTTAGATTTTTTGTAAACCTGTTTTAAAATGTAAGAGATACTGAACCTTCGTTGGGCTGGTGGGACGGCTTTAAGCGGACAGAGGAAAATATCCCTTATTTTGAAATCTAAAACTTGACAGGTATGGTGTAATGGTCTTAAATTTTAGAGGTTCTTCTCTGCTATAAAGTAAAAAATGGGCCCAGGATAAGAATGTCATTGGGTCAAAAATCTCCTTTAAAGATCAAAGAAGTGAAATTCGGACTGGCTCAAAGTTCTCCTCTAAAGATTAGAGAAACTGGCTTGGGACCACAAGGTTGCTGGCTTGAGGCTCTTTTATAAAAGAAGGTTAGAAAGTAAGAGAAGCAAGCTTAAAGCCAGAAGGTCACTGGTTCACGGTTCTTCTCTAAATTCTGTGGAAGTGGGCTTGGAGCCAGAAGGACACTGGTTCACGGTTCTTCTCTAAATTCTGTGGAAGTGGGCTTGGAGCCAGAAGGACACTGGTTCACGGTTCTTCTCTAAATTTTATGGAAGTGGGCTTGGAGCCAGAAGGATACTGGTTCACGGTTCTTCTCTAAATTCTGTGGAAGTGGGCTTGGAGCCAGAAGGACACTGGTTCACGGTTCTTCTCTAAATTTTATGGAAGTGGGCTTGGAGCCAGAAGGATACTGGTTCACGGTTCTTCTCTAAATTCTGTGGAAGTGGGCTTGGAGCCAGAAGGACACTGGTTCATGGTTCTTCTCTAAATTCTGTGGAAGTGGGCTTGGAGCCAGAAGGACACTGGTTCACGGTTCTTCTCTAAATTTTATGGAAGTGGGCTTGGAGCCAGAAGGATACTGGTTCACGGTTCTTCTCTAAATTCTGTGGAAGTGGGCTTGGAGCCAGAAGGACACTGGTTCACGGTTCTTTTCCAAAATGTTGGTTCAAGGTTCTTCTCTAAGGGTTAGAGAAACAAGCTTGGGGTCAGAAGGTCACTGGTTCAAGGTTCTTCTCTAAATCTTGTAGAAGTGGGCTTGGAGCCAAAATGCCACTAAAGGTCACTCATTCAAAGTTCTTTTTTAAGGTTAAAGTAGCGCTCTTGGGGCACTGGGAGCCACTGGTCTGAGGTTGTTTCCTAAAGTTCAGAGAATTTACCTTAGAGGCTGGAAAATCACTGGTTCAAGCTACATGTCTAGAGATTAAAAAAGAAGGTTTGGGCCCAAAAAGGTGGCTGGTTTGAGGTTCCCTAAAGTTTAGAGAAACAGTCTTGGGACTTGGAGGTGGCTGGTCTGAGGTTATTCTCTTTAAAGATGAGAGAACTGGACTTGGGACCAAATAGTCTAGTTAGAACAAATAACTAGTTAGAACCCTTGGACTGACACTATTGAGGTTACTTGGACCAAGACACCTGACTGCTCACCTCTCCAGTTGTGCGTCTTCACTGTTCAAAGATTAAGTGTGTGTGTTTTTTTTTATTTTTTATTTTATTTTATTTGCACAGATAGAATGTGACATCAAAAAAAAAAATCAAATAAACAAACAAAACAAACAAAAATAACTGTGCAGGGAAAGTAAAAAAAGCCTTAAAGAGGCTTGTACAAGGTACTTTCCCTCCAAGGAAATTATAAAAGAAACACAGAAAAAAGAAAAAATTTGAGAAAAAAAAAAGATAATAATAAAATAAAATAATAACAGTAATATATAGTTACTCAATATACATAATTAGAATAATATACACAAATACATATTTACTACTTGGATTGGTTATAATGAGAGTAGATAAGTTTTAAGCTGTTTTTTAAAACTAGTGATGCTATTGCAGATTTTTAAATGAGTTGGTAAGCAGTTCCATATTATGGGCCCTCTGTGCGAAAGTGCAAACTGTCCAATTGATGTTCTAAAAAAATCAGCACGGAGATTATTAGAGGATCTAGTGGAGTAGTGATGTACTTGAAAGTTATATTGAAAATTATTTTCATAACAATCAGGAAGTAGGTTATTGGTAAAAGAGAAAATAAACTGACATATTTGAAACTGGTTAATTTCATACACATTGAGTATCTGAAGATTTTGAAAAAGTGGGCGAGAGGTTGCACGGTAATTTGCTGAGGTGACCATTCTAACAAATCGCTTCTGAAGAATATGTAAACAGTTAATACTACTTTTGTAAGTGCTAGCCCAAATTATATTACAGTAAGAGAGATATGGATAAATAAGTGCATAATATAGATTAAGAAGAATGTTATATGGTAAAATATATTTGACTCTTCTAATGACACCAACATTTTTAGATATTTTATTAGAAATCATTGAAATATGTTCTTTCCAGCATAATTTGTCATCAATGAGTATACCTAAAAATTTTGTACAATGAACGTGATTTATTATATTACCAGACATGGATATTGGTGGAAGACTATTACTGCTTTTTTATTTTTAGGACTAAAAAGCATATATGAACTTTTTTTTACATTAAGGGATAATTTGTTCGCTCTAAACCAGTAATCAATGTTTGACAGAGACGAGTTCATAGTTGAAATTAGTTTGTGACCATCTTTATCAGAAAAGAAAATGTTTGTGTCATCAGCAAACAAAACAAAAAATACATCTCTTGCTACCATGTAAAGATCATTTACGTATATTAAAAACAGTAAGGGTCCTAGAATTGACCCCTGTGGAATCCCGCACTCAATGGGTTTGAGATTAGAGCAAGTGCCCTGCCATGAAACACACTGTTTTCTCTGTGATAAATAGCTTTTAAACCATTCTAGTTCCATATTATGAACACCATAATATTGTAACTTTTTTAACAGGATACTATGATTGACTGTGTCGAATGCTTTGGATAAGTCAAGAAAGACTCCTATTGTTATTTCATTGTTGTCAAAGGCACTGGAGATTTTTTCAATGAGCTGCACCAAGGCCATCGAAGTAGAGTGATTTTCTCGGAAACCATACTGGTGACTGTATAATAGTTTATGCTTATTAAGGTGATAGATTAGTTGGTTGTAGACAAGTTTTTCATAGACTTTGGAAATGCATGGAAGAATGGAAATAGGTCTGTAATTTGAAAATATTGTTGGGTCATCTGATTTGTATATTGGGATAACTTTTGCCAATTTTAATTCATCAGGAAATACCCCCAAACTTAAAGATTGGTTTATGAGGTGAAGTAATGGGTTAGATATGGATGGGAGACATTTTTTTAATAATGTTGGCGAGAACTCGTCTATCCCAGCACCGGTGTTCCTAAGTTTGTTAACAACATTGGTAAGTTCAGTTAATGTTACTGGCCGGAAAGAAAAGGATTTGAGTGCTGGTGGATGGTCTAATTGAGGCAGTGGAGTATCTGGTATTTTGTTAGCTATAGAGGGTCCTACCTGCACAAAAAAATTATTAAATTCATTGGCAATTTCTATATGATTAGTGATAGCTGCATTATGTGTTATAGACTGAAATTCGCTTATATATGTAGTTTGGTTACTCCTATTAGTAAGTTCATTGATAATTTGCCATGTACTCTTCATGTTATTATGGGCTGTTTTAATTTTATTATCATAATACTGTTGTTTAGCTTTTCTAAGGATATGCTGTAGTTTATTTCGAAATGTGGCATATTTTCTGTACATTAATGGGCTGGGGTTTGTCAAGTAGTCTCTGTAAAGCTTGTGTTTTTTACTGATAGCAGTCTTGTGAGCATTGGTAATCCAGGATTTAGAAGGCTTGTTAAGATTTTTTTTTATATATGGAAATGATTGATTAATTCCCTGTTTTATTATGTCTGAAAAAGCCGAGTAGGCATATTGTGCATTATTTTGAGTTTGAACATCATCCCATGAGCAGTTTGCAATGTATTCCCTGAAAATGTTTATGTTGCTATTATTGAAATTTCTCACAGTGATACTTTCTCTGGTTGTGTGTGTAGCTGAAGTTACTATGGAGAAGACTGGAAGATGATCAGAAATATCAGCATATAATATACCATTAATACTGGGAACTGAAATTATATTGGAAAAAATATTATCAATTAATGTTTTGGTATTTGCTGTTATTCTAGTGGGTTTGCTTATTAGGGGAAAAAAGAAGGACGCGTTTATCTGATTAATAAAATTATTGTTCTGCTGCTGAAGAAGATCAATATTAAAATCTCCCATCATGTACCCCATTTTATTTTCCTCTGTGATTTTATTTAAAACGTAGGTAAAGAGTTTTTCAAATGTATTGCTATTTAGTTGTGGTGGCCTGTAGATGCAACCAACTATAACATTTTTACTATGTAAAGAATTCTTAAGCTCGATAATAACTGCCTCTGCCTCATCAGCCAGTAGTGCTACTAGATCACTGCGTTCAATAAAATTAATGTGATTTTTTTATAAATAGAGAGACTCCTCCACCAGGCCTATCAGTCCTGTAATATGAAATGTGATGATATTGTGGAATATTAAACATCGAGACTTTATGACTATTCAACCAAGTTTCTGAGAGACCCATTATAGTGAATTGTATAGGAAATAGTGAGATAAAGTGTTGCCAAGAGTCATAGTGCTTTGCAAGGCTACGTATATTTAAGTGGAAGAGGGAAAAAGAGTTGTCTGTGCTAATTTTACTTTTTACACATAGATTTGTAAAAGATTTATCTGTAAGATATGAACATTTACAAACTGCATTACCAATGGACATATTTAGGAAATTAATATCAGGATCTATGTTAGTAAATAAATTAGGTTTATCAGGCTGGAAAGCCATGTGCTCAGATGTACATGGGCCTGAATAGTGATCATAAAAAGGAAAAGGAAAACTGAAGAGCTGAAGCCATGAAACAGTGAAGTACTACTTCAGCCTATGTATATATATGAAACAGTGAACATTGTAAGGTTACTCATTATGCTTCGCTGGGGATTTGGGAGGGTGAACAACAAGCTGATCATATCTGAAATATGCAATGTTTCCGCGCCTTCGTGCTTCATGTAGTTGTGGTAACAGTTCTTTTCTTTTTAAACGCACGGCTTCAGAGAAGTCTTCGTTTACATAGATGTTAGTGCCCTTAAGAGCTCTGGACAGTTTTAGGATTTCCTCCTTGTCTTTGTAGCGCAACAGTTTTACAACAATGGTTCTAGGGCGACTAGCGTCAAACTTGCCAACGCGGTGAGCCCTTTCGAATTCCACCAGCTTCGGATCCATTTTAAGGTGATCAGCAAGGATCTTTTTCACTTTAGTTGCAGACTCCTGCCAAGACTCTGTCTTAGAGTCATGTACCCCGTCTAATATAATATTATTTCTGCGGGATTGGTTTTCTAAGTAATCCATTTTAGCAGAAAGTTTATTGACAGCAACAGCGCAGCTAGCGTAGCACTCCGGCAGCAGCAGCAGCACGTCCCACCAGCAACAGCGTAGCTAGCGTAGCACCCGGCAGCAGCAGCACGTCCCACCAGCAACAGCGTAGCAGCAACAGCGCAGCTAGCGTAGCACCCGGCAGCAGCACCACGTCCCACCAGCAACAGCGCAGCTAGCGTAGCACTCCGGCAGCAGCAGCAGCACGTCCAGTTGTTCAGCTCTACTATTAGAAAAATAACAAACCTTGTTCAAATTTGAGCTGAGGGTGAAATAGTCTAAAACCGGTTATTTTTAGTGCCCCTTTGAGCAAGATAAACTAATCGAAACACAAATATAAAAGAATATATTGTAGATTAATGCAAGACATGATGGCAGTCATAGTCACTATGTGCTAAATGCGTAGGTTACATGTTGATACTTATTACAGGTCGTCCATCTGATATCTTTTATCAATTGATTTATTTATTTATAATGACGCCCACACACACCAAGAGTTTCCAAGGTATGAATGAACTTCAACTTATATAACGCCTTTCTAGAAACCCAAGGATGCTTATGCTGAATTCCACTTCCCTTGGATGTCTGATGTTAGAACTGGAAATTGCATTACAACCAAACTGATGACTAATTTTACACCAATTAAAAACATTTCCAAAAAATTAACTTGTTTGACAATAATTTATTGAGGTTTAATGAAGAATCCAGTCAAAATATTGCCAAAAATATGCCCCAGCCAGGTTACCATCGTCAGTGATATAACAACATTTATTTAAATCGAGAGTTGCATAAATTCTTGCCCAAGATCTTATATTGATGATGGAGCACTGTGCAAAGTCTTCTCCAGAACATCCCAAATATTCTCAAAAGGATTTAGGTCAATTACAGACCGTCAGCCCCGCTCCGCAGTCTGTGACCGCGAGGCAGTCCTCAGGGGCGGTGTTATTTAAATGACTGGTGTCTACTGCGCAGACTCAGGTATCAGGATCGACAAAATGGCGGAAGATTTTGGCTCCATTTTCATTGAATGAATGGGAACGGCGTCCATCTTTTTTTACAGTCTCTGGCTTCAACTATCATTAAATTCACTTAGAGAGAGAAAAATGCTGATTTCATGCTGTCTGGCCTCATTCTGACAAATATAAGGCATAAGTAAACACGAGAACCTGAATTGTAAAATGCCAGTACTGATGCTTTCAAGATTGTTTGGTCATAAAAACTGTTTGTGGAAAAAGAATCATGGAAATTTGTTGGTTAAAAAGTGCCCCCAAAAAAAAAAACTCCCCCCCCCCCCCCCCCCCCCCCTGAATACGGCTCTTAAATGTTAAAGTTTAATACACTTTTGCAAGCAAGGGTCTCAAATTTCCAGTAGTAATTCAAGGTCTCATAACCAGTCCACTTGATTGGATCTGCTGATAGTAATTTACTAAGTAGTGAATACAGGGTTGATTTGAGATTATCCCACTCAAACAAAAACTAATGTGGCATGACAAAGAGCCAGAGTCAGAAAGTGAAACAAAAAATATTCATGCAAAATCTTAATTGGCTACTTTATTAAAAAAACTTCTACTACAGTTCAAGAAGTTACTCAGAACTATGGGGTGGGTGATCTACTGGAGCCTTTCACTGAGGGTTTATGCAGCTTTAATCAGCTCTGGTTTACTGGAAATTTCGAAAAGGAACATGACAAAGAATAAGATGAACTAAGTAAAATCTGATCTGAGATTGTAGGTTATACTCTGTGACTATCATTACAAGGATTGTTTTCCTTTAAAGTGTAACAGAAGACAGGGAACTGGACACTGTATATCTCACTTCAGTATCGCTTGCAGCTGTTGCAACTCTTGCACAGGGGTGTAATGCATACCTGTCAAGTCTCCCGTTTTGGCTGGGAAACTACCGTATTTTACTCCTCTTTCCCGCCGTCCTCCCGTATTAGTATTTTCCCGTAAATTTCCCGTATTTTATTACAATAAAAAAATATATATTATTGAGGATACAGGGCACTGACCGCTCTGTGTCTCTTAACCAATCGTGGAGCCGGTTCAAGGAGAAAGCCCCGCCTTTCAGGAGAAACAGCCAATCAGCTTGCAAGGAGGGTCAGTGTGGGGAAGCCCCGCCCTCCTCGCTGTGAGTTCAGGCAGCTAGTTGGAGCTGCTGATGTTAAAACATACATGCAGCGATTTTTCTAAAAGAAAGGTAACGGTAGTCTAATCATGGAAACTGTGATGAGATTTTTCTGATAGCTGCTTAAAAATACTCCGAAATAAAACACACAGATTAAACCTTTTAAAATAAAAAAAAATTACAGCTTGTGACTCAGTTTAACTAGAAATGTGGAGAGGACCGACATTAACTGAACTGATCAGGGGTGGAGTGATCAAAAGGAAGAAGTATTAATTAAAATTTATTGTGTAGGCCCCTTAGGACTAATTTTTACTGATGAAACATATCTGGTCCATGTCCTTTTAGTAAAAGCTCATAATACCATTTTTAGGTCACCAACAGTCATTTTGCAGAATTTGTGCACTCTTTGTTCAATTTTAAATCCATTAAATAAATAAAAAATATATCATATAAAAGAGTGCATTTATTACAAAAAAGACATGAAATCTTAAATAAAAAAAGATATAGAAAAGGGTTTTTAATTTGGCTGTATTAAAAGAATGGCATATGTAGGAATGTCCACAACATGTTCAGATTCTGATAATCTAATTGTAGTGTGTAAGTGGTTCACATGTGGTTATTTTAGATTTTTTGTAAACCTGTTTTAAAATGTAAGGGATACTGAACCTTCGTTGGGCTGGTGGGACGGCTTTAAGCGGACAGAGGAAAATATCCCTTATTTTGAAATCTAAAACTTGACAGGTATGGTGTAATGGTCTTAAATTTTAGAGGTTCTTCTCTGCTATAAAGTAAAAAATGGGCCCAGGATAAGAATGTCATTGGGTCAAAAATCTCCTTTAAAGATCAAAGAAGTGAAATTCGGACTGGCTCAAAGTTCTCCTCTAAAGATTAGAGAAACTGGCTTGGGACCACAAGGTTGCTGGCTTGAGGCTCTTTTATAAAAGAAGGTTAGAAAGTAAGAGAAGCAAGCTTAAAGCCAGAAGGTCACTGGTTCACGGTTCTTCTCTAAATTCTGTGGAAGTGGGCTTGGAGCCAGAAGGACACTGGTTCACGGTTCTTCTCTAAATCCTGTGGAAGTGGGCTTGGAGCCAGAAGGACACTGGTTCACGGTTCTTCTCTAAATTTTATGGAAGTGGGCTTGGAGCCAGAAGGATACTGGTTCATGGTTCTTCTCTAAATTCTGTGGAAGTGGGCTTGGAGCCAGAAGGACACTGGTTCACGGTTCTTTTCCAAAATGTTGGTTCAAGGTTCTTCTCTAAGGGTTAGAGAAACAAGCTTGGGGTCAGAAGGTCACTGGTTCAAGGTTCTTCTCTAAATCTTGTAGAAGTGGGCTTGGAGCCAAAATGCCACTAAAGGTCACTCATTCAAAGTTCTTTTTTAAGGTTAAAGTAGCGCTCTTGGGGCACTGGGAGCCACTGGTCTGAGGTTGTTTCCTAAAGTTCAGAGAATTTACCTTAGTGGCTGGAAAATCACTGGTTCAAGCTACATGTCTAGAGATTAAAAAAGAAGGTTTGGGCCCAAAAAGGTGGCTGGTTTGAGGTTCCCTAAAGTTTAGAGAAACAGTCTTGGGACTTGGAGGTGGCTGGTCTGAGGTTATTCTCTTTAAAGATGAGAGAACTGGACTTGGGACCAAATAGTCTAGTTAGAACAAATAACTAGTTAGAACCCTTGGACTGACACTATTGAGGTTACTTGGACCAAGACACCTGGCTGCTCACCTCTCCAGTTGTGCGTCTTCACTGTTCAAAGATTAAGTGTGTGTGTTCCCTTAAGAATACTCAACTGAACAGTTTCCCAAACAAATAAAACAGAAATCACTTTAATTCATACTTTTATTGAGTGCATGAAAGCAGTAAATAGATGGCATTACATGTTGCAAAAAGCTCCAGTCAACCACTTTTCTCATTTTGTCCTGATTCTGAAGCTAACTTATTTTCCAGACAAATAACAGAATACAGGAAACAGTGTTACACACAGTTACTTCAGTTACTTCACATCAGATACTTAGAAGTTATTATTCCGTAATTGCATTAAATGATTGAATATGGACACGCTATTTCTGCTCTAGAATTAAGTTAGCAGGCAAGTATTCCTTCAGATGTGTTGGTCATGTCCAGTGATATAGAAGTTGGCTGGACGGGACAAAACGTGAGTGTTGGTGCTTCAGGGTCGACAGCGCTGGATGAAGCGCGGGTAGAGACACACGTCGCGGATGTGATGCCGGTTCAGCAGCCAAGTAAGAAAGCGTTCCAGGCCAAGTCCGTAACCTCCATGTGGACATGACCCAAACTTCCGCTGAAACACAAGACCGGAGTACACATGTTAAAAAGAAGTAGTTTAACAGTATATCAAACTAACTCCAGAGACAGTCGAACAAACAAGACGTTAGTATTTGATGTGTGTTATTTAGTTTAGGACAAGAGATGCTAGGCTAACATGGGACTCCAGCCTCGCTTCTGCAAATACATACCAAAAATCTCTCTCAATTTACAACCAGACACAAACTATGTAGAGCTGCTGCTGTCCCAGTAGAAAGGGGTGAACTTCACACTCATAAATGTGCTAGAAGTGGCATTGTGGACACAATCTAAACATACCTGGTCAGTGTACCAGTAGTAAGGGGTGGGGTCAATGCCTTCTCTCTTATAGCCTTCCAGGAGCTCATCAGCATCCCAGATACGCATGGACCCTCCGACAATTTCCCCAACGTTTGGCATCAGCACGTCAACCTGACCCCACAAAGAAACACAGAAACAAACAATATTCACTGCAAATGTCAGAAGCAGGAAAAACACGTGACGGTTTGCCCAAATTTAATAAATGTATTCTTATAACCGCATTACAAGTGACACAGCAAATTTCTGGAGTTCGAAAAACCTAGAGTTAAACAAAAATGTGGGAAAGTGTTAAACTGTGTGAGTTTATTCTCCAAATTAAACTGCAAGTTGAGGTGAGGGGAACTCTTTGGTGGTGTAGAGTTTATTTCAGAGTTTATTCCAAGGTGTTGAAGAGCGTGACTGAACTCTCCAATGGGCGTGTCCCCCACACCTAGTCTACCGTAGGTGTGTAGTCTTGCCCACGAGGGCTACCTTCCATGGGGTATTCTATTATATTTTATTTATATAATTGTTATGTTCCTAGCCGATGTGTTGTTGGCTATAAAATCAATGAACCATCTTCTGCACTGTAAAGTGTGACAAAGTGCAGGCAATCCACCGAGAATTGCAATGCTGGATTAAAGTAGCTATGCAATAAAAAATATTGGCATATACACCTGTCAGTAATAATGCCTTTTGTTGTAATTTTTACTCCTACATGTTTCAGGTTTTAAAATATTAGTTTAATAACACAACAAATAATGCAAAGAAATTAACACTGTGAAGGAGTTAATGGTAAATTAACTGCAGCTGAGAGCTGTATTTTACTCTAGATGTATTTTACTCTAGATGTATTTCCCACAACAGATCAGTTTACTCCTGAACAGAGTTAAATGGCCAGCTACCAGAAAAGAGTTACTTTAACTCCATCAGAGTGTATTCGATGGTCATGCATATAAACTTAAAATGAGTTGATATTAACTCTCAGGGAGTTTATTCCAAAAACTGAATTTGCTGTGTACTGGACGCTGTGGCCCGATTCCATTTCTCTTTTGTACCGCTACCATTTCATTTGTTTTCAAGTGCAAACATTCCCCTTGGAACAGAGTGCTAAAGTTCAGCAACCTAGCTGCTGTTCATCTAGTTAACTTTAAGCATTGCATGTCTTCAGAAAGGAATCAAGTGGTTTAGCAACTAAAGCAATTCATTGTCCAATTCTTCGGTGATGGGCAGCTAAAGTGTCCTTTCATTTACTTTTATTTTATTTTTCTGTTCCACCTTAAATGCTCCAGCCTCCTCTGGTATGTTGCACCATTTAAGGTGACAAACAAGTAGTTTTTTTATTTTAAATGTTTGATATGAAGAAAATGGTCATAAAACGTCTATACTACACATTAAACTATGACAATATAGAGGTTATTGATATTTTTAACAAAGAAAATTGTATTTGTGGGTTTCTTCTGGATGTTTGTGCTGCCATCGTGCCAGTAATTTCTCATAGGTGTCTGTTTTGAATGAAAGGGCAAAAGGGTTCAATGGGATTGAGTCGGTATCTCAGAACAATGTCTAAGGTACATTGTACTTCATATATTACTGACCGACTCGGTGAGGCGGCGGTCCTCCTGGCAGCGCTGCATGTAGAAGGATTTGATCTGAGCAGGAAAGCGGCACAACAGGATGGTCTCGTTAATGGAGTCGGTCATCAGCCTCTCCGGAGCTTCGGGAATATCCTAAAGGAGAGTCACACAGATACAGAATCTTCAGCTGTCGTAAATTGTAACCTTTATTGAAATTAAACATTTATTTGCCTCTCCTTTTTACCTTTCAAGCAACAGTATACAAAAAAGGCATATATATATATATATATATATAAAGAAATAATTGACACCCCCTCCCCCCCCCCCCGCCTCTTCAACTCAACATTTAATTCAGATTATTGTGAGAAAGTCTGCATGACCAGCTATGCTAAAAAAAAAAAAAAAAAAAAAAAAAAAAACGTGCAGACATGAATCTGTGAATCAGGATTTGATTTGCTGCTCTTGCATATCTGAATCTCAAATACAGAGCCTTTCTCAGAGCGGGTCCAATCATCACATTATGTGAATCAACATATATAATTATTATTTCCATTATTTTACAATGAAGAATGAACAATTCTTTGATGGCACATGCTATTTGCACCCGGGTGTACATAGCAGTGTGTGCTATTTGCACCCGGGTGTACGCAGCAGTGTGTGCTATTTGCACCCGGGTGTACATAGCAGTGTGTGCTATTTGCACCCGGGTGTACGCAGCAGTGTGTGCTATTTGCACCCGGGTGTACATAGCAGTGTGTGCTATTTGCACCCGGGTGTACATAGCATTGTGTGCTATTTGCACCCGGGTGTACGCAGCAGTGTGTGCTATTTGCACCCGGGTGCAAATAGCACGTGCCACACAGCAAGGCTATTTTCACCCCTTAATTAAAAAAAAAGAAAGAGAACTCATCTGCGCATGTCTACCAATGAATGCGAGGGAGCGAAAAGGCGCAAATTCACAGATGGGGAAACGGAGACCATAGGAAATGGTAAGCAGAATTTGGTTATTATTTATGTATAAAAGGCCCATCACTCAATTTAACTCTACATTTTAAGATAAATATTTAAGACAGAGTGTGAGAATTATTATCTATCGAACACTGTTGACTGAAAACGAATAAGCTAAGCTAGTGTTTTGCTGGATCTCAGTTTAAGTTATTTGATTGAATTAAAGTTCGAGGCAGTTAGGTAACTTGTATCTAACCTTATCTTAGTTATTAAGTAAAAAGTTTTGTATTTTGTTGCTTATTCTGATTAATTTAGCTAGCTAGCTAGCTTATTGCTGGCTAGTATAGAGCCCGGGAGGGGCCGTGGGTAAAAAAAAAAAATTAAATCGAGCGAACAATGTAGCAGTTCATGCCACCAATTTCTCTAATTCGTGCGAACGATTTATTTTATTCCAGCGAACGATTAAGCCAACTCTTATTTCTAGTTCATGCATGCACAGGCAGGATAAACACAGTCTCCGGCAATGTTTATGCCTTCTGCGGTGGCGTTTTAGGGCAACTCTTAATTAGAGAATAAAGTCTAATATAACGAGATTAAAGCCGCAGTATTTTGATTTTAATTGTAACTGCTTGGCCTGCAGCGCAGGGCACGGAGGGAAAAGAGCACATACCGTCAGTTAGAAACGTAGAAAAATGACGGTGATCTCAGGATCTCATAACAGATCATGCATGATCACCGTCAGTTATCTACGTTTCTAACCTGCTTATTATTAATGTTCTAGTGTTACAGCTTTCGGCTCTGCGCTGCGAGATTCCTCTGTGCGGGGAGAGCGCGCGGCGCGACACGGAGGCTTTCCACCGCATTTTAGTTTTTGCTACCAAACGAACATAAATACAGTAAATTCCAGTCATGAATAAAGGAAATAAACCTTTTACTGAAACAAGACGACTGTCTCTGTGTGTTATAAAAACCATATCAAATTCAAATATACTGTGAAGCATGATATGCGCGTCAAAGTTATGATCAATGTGGAATAGTTAATTTCTCACTATTTAGTAATATAGGGCTAATGTATTAATTAAATAAACATAATTCATATTAAAATATTCCCAATATTTCCCAGCAGATCTACCTTATAAAGCACCCCCTATAACTGTACACCCAACCAAGAAATACTTTTAGTACTAGATATTCAGTCAGCCTCCAAGGAAATGCACCCCTTCTTAAATCTGGTTACATCATTATTACATTCATGGTATTTACACCCTCTATATGGGAATCTGTGTAGCAAAATATGGTCACCTTTTACAGGTATATAATGATGGAAACACAAAATTGCATTTCATGTATAACATATGCTGTTTCTAGCTTTTATGTCATATAAAAAGACATAAAATCCAAATAATTATAAAGTAGTTCAAAAAATATGCACATGAAACAGTGTGATAAAACGGTTTATGTATGTTTCTGAGCTTATAAGTCTGCATTATAATTCTGATAATGATGTATCAGAAAATAGTATGTTTAAATGGTTTCATTTTCATATAATTTGCATACAAGTGTAATTTGTAATACAAATTAGTTGGGATAATTGTTATATGAGATAACAGGATACCTGTTTTTGGTGTAATATCATGATATTAATGTCCTACATCTTACAATTACATTTGGTCACACATTTTTATGACATACTGGAATAAATTATCAAATTGATCCAAATTATAATATATACTGCCCACTCAAATAAACATCTTAAAACATTGTATTATTATTTTAGGCCAGCTATTTTAATTTTATATAGTGTTACAGATTTAAAGTAGCCTAGTACATTATATGACCCATTCATAGACAAATGTCACACACTGTATTATATAAATTTTTATATCATCTTTATTTCCTCATTATTACAGTTTACAATTGAATATACTGTACTAAGTAAAATATACTTATTTACGTTATATTATTGTTGAACATAAGGAATTAATAAACACAATTCCACATTGATCATAACACGTGATTTATAACACACCGAGACAGTCGTCTTGTTTCAGTAAAAGGTTTATTTCCTTTATTCATGACTGGAATTTACTGTATTTATGTTCGTTTGGTAGCAAAAACTAAAATGCGGTGGAAAGCCTCCGTGTCGCGCCGCGCGCTCTCCCCGCACAGAGGAATCTCGCAGCGCAGAGCCGAAAGCTGTAACATTAGAACATTAATAATCAGCAGGTTAGAAACGTAGATAACTGACGGTGATCATGCATGATCTGTTATGAGATCCTGAGATCACCGTCATTTTTCTACGTTTCTAACTGACGGTATGTGCTCTTTTCCCTCCGTGCCCTGCGCTGCAGGCCAAGCAGTTACAATTAAAATCAAAATACTGCGGATTAAGACTTTATTCTCTAATTAAGAGTTGCCCTAAAACGCCACCGCAGAAGGCATGAACATCGCCGGAGACTGTGTTTATCCTGCCTGTGCATGCATGAACTAGAAATAAGAGTTGGCTTAATCGTTCGCTGGAATAAAAGAAATCGTTCGCACGAATTAGAGAAATTGGTGGCATGAACTGCTACATTGTTCGCTCGATTTAATTTTTTTTTTTTACCCACGGCCCCTCCCGGGCTCTATACTAGCCAGCAATAAGCTAGCTAGCTAGCTAAATTAATCAGAATAAGCAACAAAATACAAAACTTTTTACTTAATAAATAAGATAAGGTTAGATACAAGTTACCTAACTGCCTCAAACTTTAATTCAATCAAATAACTTAAACTGAGATCCAGCAAAACACTAGCTTAGCTTATTCGTTTTCAGTCAACAGTGTTCGATAGATAATAATTCTCACACTCTGTCTTAAATATTTATCTTAAAATGTAGAGTTAAATTGAGTGATGGGCCTTTTATACATAAATAATAACCAAATTCTGCTTACCATTTCCTATGGTCTCCGTTTCCCCATCTGTGAATTTGCGCCTTTTCGCTCCCTCGCATTCATTGGTAGACATGCGCAGATGAGTTCTCTTTCTTTTTTTTTAATTAAGGGGTGAAAATAGCCTTGCTGTGTGGCACGTGCTATTTGCACCCGGGTGCAAATAGACACTCCGTTCTTTGATTTGATGAAGAGGAGTTTGGAGGTTGCAAAATAAGATTTTTTGAATTAGAACAGTTGTCTTGCTGTGTTTTGTAAAACTGATATTTATATTTAAATGAAGAGGAGCACAAACCTCTCCGAACTCATAGTAGGTCCCATCATCCTTTTTAATGTCATGCTCCTTCAGCCACTCGATAGCTTCAGTGTAGTTCATCCTCTTAAATGGCCGTTTGGGGGGCTTGAAGTCCTGTAAACAGCAACAAACAGTACAGCATTATTAAGGTTATAATACAATTACAATTATTATTATTATTATTATTATTATTGTATTTAATTACAGTAAAGCTGAGTCAGATCTTTTTAATTAAAACTGCAGATTTTCTTTTGAAGCTTCTGCTTTATATCTAAATCACACGACTATACCTTTATAGTCATTTTATTCCAGTATGATTTAGTTTAAGTAGAGAGGGTGGAAATAAAGAACGGGGGATGTAAGGTTACAGGTCATACAGGGTTGATGTCGTATAGCAGGGCAGCAGCAGGAGACTTCAGGACACGGTCCACCACATCACACACCAGATCCTCCAGCCTGTTCAGAAGGTCCTCATAGCTCATAAAGGGACACTCAGCCTCGATGTGGGTGTACCTGAACACCACCAGTTAAGAGGAGAAATTAAATATTCACGCTAATGCTCAAATCCAGTTAATCTACAGAGTGTCCACAGAGTGAAGGTCCAGGAATGTAGAAACACAGTGTGTGTGTGTTTTTGTGTGTGACTCACTCAGAGAGGTGTCTGCGTGTGCGGGACTGCTCAGCTCGGTAGGACTGGGCGATGCAGAAGGTGTCTCCCAGCGCAGGAATGCAGGTCTCCAGGTAGAGCTGTGAGGACTGGGTCAGGTACGCCTGCTCTCCAAAGTAATCCAGCTTAAACAGGGTGGAGCCGCCCTCCACCTGTGTCTGCACCAGTGTGGGAGGAGTTATCTGCACAACACACAAAAAAGTGCATTTTAGACAATGAATAATGCAAAATGGAATCTATATTTATAGAGTGGTTCTAAGGCAAGGCCAGGCAAGTTTATTTATATAGCACCCTTCATACATAACGGTCATTCAAAGTGCTTTACAAATGAGAAAATACACAGAGAAGTCAAATAAAAAAAATGTGTAAAAGAATAATAGTAAAAATGGAAATAAAAACTAAAATAAGAATAAAGCATGATTGATTTAAACATGACTAATATGACATGACATGGATACAGAGTAGTTCATAGGAGATGCTAAATAACTTCTAGTGGATGTTGGAAAAAGCATCAACTGTAGAAGCAGAATAATACACAATAGATATCAAATTCATTAAGTTACCAGAGTAACTTCTAGTAAACACTAAATAACCCATAGTCAATGCTGCTACTATCGTTACAAAATTACATATTACAAATATCATCCTTACAATGCTGTAGTTGAAACTTAATCATTCATTGTGGATACTGATTAATTCACAGGGGATGCTGAATAATCCATAATCAATGTTAATTAATTCATAGTGGATACTGATTAATTCACAGGGATACTGAATAATCCATAATCAATGTTAACTAAATTATAGTGGATACTGATTAATTCACAGGGGATGCTGAATAATCCATAATCAATGTTAATTAATTCATAGTGGATACTGAATAATTCACAGGGATACTGAATAATCCATAATCAATGTTAACTAAATTATAGTGGATACTGATTAATTCACAGGGGATGCTGAATAATCCATAATCAATGTTAATTAATTCATAGTGGATACTGAATAATTCACAGGGATACTGAATAATCCATAATCAATGTTAATTAATTCATAGTGGATACTGATTAATTCACAGGGGATGCTGAATAATCCATAATCAATGTTAATTAATTCATAGTGGATACTGATTAATTCACAGGGGATGCTGAATAATCCATAATCAATGTTAACTAAATTATAGTGGATACTGATTAATTCACAGGGGATGCTGAATAATCCATAATCAATGTTAATTAATTCATAGTGGATACTGAATAATTCACAGGGATACTGAATAATCCATAATCAATGTTAATTAATTCATAGTGGATACTGATTAATTCACAGGGGATGCTGAATAATCCATAATCAATGTTAATTAATTCATAGTGGATACTGATTAATTCACAGGGGATGCTGAATAATCCATAATCAATGTTAACTAAATTATAGTGGATACTGATTAATTCACAGGGGATGCTGAATAATCCATAATCAATGTTAATTAATTCATAGTGGATACTGAATAATTCACAGGGATACTGAATAATCCATAATCAATGTTAACTAAATTATAGTGGATACTGATTAATTCACAGGGGATGCTGAATAATCCATAATCAATGTTAATTAATTCATAGTGGATACTGAATAATTCACAGGGATACTGAATAATCCATAATCAATGTTAATTAATTCATAGTGGATACTGATTAATTCACAGGGGATGCTGAATAATCCATAATCAATGTTAATTAATTCATAGTGGATACTGATTAATTCACAGGGGATACTGAATAATCCATAATCAATGTTAATTAATTCATAGTGGATACTGATTAATTCACAGGGACACTGAATAATCCATAATCAATGTTAATTAAATTATAGTGGATACTGATTAATTCATAGTCTGTAGTAGATATTGAATCATTTTCAGTAGATTTTGGATAATTTGTAGCAGCCCTGAATAACAGCAGTATTTCACGTGGTTCTAATAGGAGAAAGAGGGTTTAAGAGGACTAACCTCGTAGTATCCGCGGCTGAAGAAGTGGTCCCTGAAGCACTGGGTGACGGTGGAGCGCACGCGCAGGATCTTGGAGACGTTCTCCCCGCGGATCATCATGTGCCTGTTGTTCAGCTGCACGTCCACGTCCGACTCCTCGTTCAGCAGGTTGTCAGCACCCCCTGCTGGAGCCAGGCCAATCATCTCCCAGAAATCACAATGAAGCTCGTGACCACCTGGAGCCTGAGCAGGAAAGAATAGAACATTAGTACAAGTACATGAGTGCAACCAAATCCAATGCATTTACACACTTCATCTCTTGGTAATCCTAAAAAAGTTAATATACATGTTGTACTTGTCTAAATGGATATTCCTCACGTTTTTAAAGATTTCTTCAATCCAATTTTCCTGTTTTACGCCCATCAAACTATTATTCTTTTTTTTTTCACTCCACTTAACAAATAGGAGCATTTTGTAGTTGCATATATACAGACTGTATTTCTGTATCCGTTTCTCTGCATATTTGATTATTCTTCTTTCACCTTGTTTTTTTATGGTCAATGCTCTAAAAGGTCCACCACAGTGCAGCTATTATTTTTTGTGTGGAGAGTCTAGTGAATTGGGACACAGCCAGGAAAAAATAAAAACACCCTAATAAGGAGATCAGAGATTAAGAGATTCCATTTCTGACTTCACATCTACAATCTACCATAGGTAGGAGTGTCTAATAGAATGTAGAATGAGAGGACACAGTGTTTAAAAAAACCTGTTTGATCCACAACCAACACCACTACATTGTTAGTGTTCACAGGTCCTCTAGTACAAAATAAAAAACTTAAAAATAAGACTTCCACATTTTTTTTCAGCATTGGAAGATATCTTCTTCTCATTTTTAACGACTGTGTGGTCTAATTTAAATAAAAGCCTATATATTTTTGATAGAATTTTGTCTGAAGAAGAGATGTTTAGGAATACTGAAATTGGTGGGCTAAGTTCTAGTATTGAGTAATCTTTGGTTTTTGAGTTTATCATAGATCAAAGTTGGAGATATTCCAAAAACTGGTTCCTGTCAATGCTATATTTCTGGGTTAGATGCAAGAAAGTAGCCAAGTTATTGTTGTGAGGAACAAGGTGTTAATGTGTAATACCCTTTTTCTTTCCGTTTTTGTAGTTTTGGTGGCAGGGAAGTCAGGGTTGTGCCATATGGGTAAGTATTTAGTGGGTGCAAGTCTAGTGTTTGCGTTCTTAAGACTTCCACATTTTTAATTTTAAGAAAAAAAAAAAAAAAAAAAAAAAAAAAACGAATGTAATTTGATGTACCTAAACATTTGACTGAGTAAAATCTATCCTTGGGTACACAACATGAGTGGGAATCTCTAGGCATTTGGTTCAATTACGATTAAGGTCTGTGATGCCATTATAAAAACGATTATCAAGCATCTTGATGACCTTTTTCTTGTGGCATGACTACTTGGTATTTCTCAAAGTGTAGTATCTTTAATGATTATAATGAATCACACTATTTAATAGGCTCCTTGACATTTCGTCTGTTTATAAAAAAAAGTTATTTCAATTAAATCACATGATTATTACCTGAACAAAATGAATCAGACACAATATTAAACCCAGCTAGACAGGTAGTTTGCTGAATTAGCAATCATGCTAACATAAATAAGCATCGACAAACAAAAATCCGAATCAAGATGCATTTAAGAATCTAAAATTTTATATTACATTAGTACATGAGGTCAGTGCTTACCTGTTTTCCCTCAGGAACTGGTTTCACTGTCCCGTAAAGAGCCACCGTGCTCTCAGTGGACAGCACCAGCCCGTTATAGCACTGACACTGAGAGAAAGCAGACAAAAAAATTTACACTCCACATTTCATAAACAAACACAACTGAAAACACAAACACATTCCAAAAAGAAAAGAAAATAGACTTTAATCATATATTCTTTGAGCTAATCTACTGAAACAAACAGCGGCATAAAGAGAAGACTAATTTAAGAGGAATTAAAGAGTGTATATAAAAGTTAAATTCATCTTTCAGTTTTCAGTACCAGTTTATCAGTGAGGACACACTGCAGGAAGCCCGTTCCATCTCTCAGCACGATGAAAAGAAGATTCTTCCCTGATGAAAAGAAACACAGTAGGATTTTTATCACAACAAATCAAACACCAACACACCTTCAGAGCAACGGAGATGCAAATTAGTCATGACAGCAGAACTGTAGTTCTGTAGTTCAAAACAACCAACTTTGAGCCGAATACGCATATACTTTTTTTTTTTATATCTCTCTAATTTCATCATGTCCAATTGTACCACTACAAGGGATGAAGACCATCAGCTATCTACATCCTGATGATTAGTTTTTTCATTTATTCAGGGTTATCCCTTTCTGCATTTGCAATTCACGCAAATGTAGGTACCTTGCCGACGTAACCTATGGACCCAGCCGAACACCTTCACTCTCTGTTCTCTTAGAGGCTCCAGCTGATAGATCTTTACCTAAAACAGACACAGAGAAACAGCACATTATCTCTAAATCCAAATTTGGTAAGCAGGTAAGGTCTACAGTAGAGTACAGCAAAGTTTAAACAAAAAAAGAAAACACGGTATTAAAACTAGGGGTGGGCTATATGGCTCTAAAATAATATCACAATATTTCATGGTATGTTCACGATTACAATACTTCTGGAGAAATTACAAAAGACTGAATTAGAAAAACTATTTCGAATTTTAATATTGCATGCAATATGATATGGCTAACTATGGCTAATATTAAACAAATAATTTTATCAGATTTGTAACAAAAGTCAATTATAAAGCATAACTAATACATTCAAAATATCAATATTATCCAGTCTTGGTTTTCCACAGTATTGGATAGTGCTGATAGCAGTGCAGTAGTTAATCATGAAATTCTAATTTAAAATATGTTGCAACTGTTAAAAACAGTTAAAAGATTAAGATTAATTAATGGGATTAATTAATGGGAGATAAACAGGTGACAGGGTGTCAGGGTGATATTAGCTAGCGGTTCGTCCCACGTAGCTTGTTTTAACACAGTAAACGCGCACACTAGGACTGCAGCTATTCATTTTTTTAGTAATCGAGTACTCTACTGAAAAACCAATTCGATTAATTCAGTAATCGGATAAAACATATCTGTTTGCTTAAAGAGTAGGGATGTGACGAGACACTAATATCACGAGATGAGACGCGACACGATATTGGGTTCACGAGAACGAGACGAGATTTAAAAATAAAATTTTAAAGAAAATGTCAAAAATGAAAACTGGCTTGAAAACTTTTTTTTATTTGAGATGATTTTATTTGACAAAATCATATAACGCACACTTAACAGACAGGTTTCTCTCACACACTGATTTTATTAGAAATAGAAATAGAAATAAAAATAAAGATTAAAAAATAAAAATAAAACTTTTCTAGGTCTTATATAGTGCAAACAATAAGTGCAAACTACAACCAGTCATATTAAGACCAGGGTTTGTGTTTTTTCTCCTAAATCTCTTGTAATTTAACTATGCATAACCATAACCAGTCATATTAAGACTATGCTTGAAGTGCAAACAGAGACAGAATTTTTTTTAAATAAAGTACAGAGCTAAGGGATTAGTACAACTGCCTATGAAACAGTCACGTGTAGGATTTATTTACAGTATTTATATATGTTATGTGTCACATTAAAAGAGCGGATTACCGTGCGCTGAGTTTTTTAATTAAATAAACCATTACTCGAGGCACAAAAATTTACTCAATCCCTTTTTTAAATCGAGTAACTCAAATTACTCGAGTAATTGTTTCACGCCTAGTGCAGACTACAATCTGATAGATACTCACCTCTGAACAGCAAAAGGGCTAGTGCTTAGCGCAGTTAGCGGCTAATGCTAATGCTGCTCCAGCAGTGCTATCCGGGGTTAGTAGCAGGCTACAGGCCAATAAAACTTCCCTCTGACTACATTAACGTATTATTATTTACGTTTGCAGTGATTTAGGCACTTACCATAACAAAGACAAATCAACGTAATTTCTGGAACTTACAGTTTTGGGCTCAGGAAGGCTTGTGTCGTTCTCAATGATGATATTTTTGGCTTCCTCCAGATTCTTCTCTCTCCTCTCTGCATCTTCAGCCTTCCCAAAACACAGTGAAGAAAAAAATTAAGACTCTTAACATCTCAAGCACTGGGGCACAAAGTCAGACCCTGATTCGGTCAGCAAGCAAATACACTTTTTACTTTTAGTGCGGATCTCATTATAATCAGCACAATTTGATATGTACAGCTTTCAGAAAAATTTCGATTTTTTTTTTGCGAGACTAAAACTGTGGCTTAGTTCATAGCTGCTTTAATATGGGTCCTGAATGATCTGCTAACAACTGTTGGTCAAAATTTGCCATTAAATCCACTTTGGATTTCTCACATCATGATGCTCATGTCCAGTGTTATGATAGTTTCATGGGTCTGTGAGATGAACTGCACTCTGTTCAAACCTGTACTTTGTGCTCGTCACTTATGATCTTACAGAGACACACAAACATTTAAACAAGGCGAAATAAGCTATGATGACTTTTTTTTACTGAACTTTCAAACTCTTATGCTGTAAGGCTATTCAATTCTATTGGGTACCCCAATTATCTTTGCTCGCCTCTGCTGCTCACCTTGGACAATGTAATCCTTCAACCACATACCTCTTTCTGGTCTTTGGTGTCAGTCTTCGTTTGCTCCCTGTGGTAGAGTTTCTTCACATTCTTCATCTGGGTCTTGGAGATCACAGCCCAGCGCTGAGAGCATGCAGAGAACAAAAGAATACTTCATTAATACTCATTCATTTGTGGCCTCCCAGACTATTCCACGCCTTGCTCTTGGAGTGATCTTTGCTGGTCAACCACTCCTGGGGACGGTAACAATGCTGAGGGTAGGCCTGGACAATAATTCGATATTGATATGTATCGCGATAAGAAATGGTTCAATAAGGTGATATAATTTTTTGTGGTATATAGATACGTGTAATTTTTACTAAATCTGTCAGGGACAGGCATTTTTACTGCCGTCGGTTTGTGGCAGAGCTGAATCAGCCTCTGTAGCCAGGCTACGTCAGTGCGTGATGACGTAACTACACAGGCATGTAGCCAGATAAGCCTGGGTAGCATAGCCTCGGGTCAGCTCGGTTAGCTCTGGGTCAGCTCGGCTCCAGCATGGGACATTTTAGATGTAAAATGAGTGCCCCTGAAGCTGAAGATCTGGTTCGGCTTTGGAAGATCTAATAAACTTCAGACTTCAGCTTGCTGCAAATTGTGCCGGAGAGTGGAGCCGACCAGCAGCGGTAATACATCTAATCTGTTCCACCACCTCAAGCAACCTTACTACATACAATATTTTCCCTATACTGACTGAAGCACTTTTATAGTTTATGTTGTACCGTATTTTTCGGACTATAAGGCGCACTTAAAAACTTTTAATTTTCACAAAAATTGACAGTGCGTCTTATAATACGGTGCGCCTTTTGTATGGATTTTACTCGTCAGGTTGTAAGGAGCAGTAAACACACACTCCGTGCAGCGTTATAGAGAGTTTCAGTGCTATACAGAGTCCAGAGCCGTGCAGCTCCGAGGCTGGAGCAGCAATAGCATTAGCTAGATGCTAACCGCTAAGCTAGCTAGCTTATTCACTGTTCAGAGATCAGTATTATCTAAATTTTACTCGTCAGGTTGTAAGGAGCAGTAAACACACACTCCGTGCAGCGTTATACAGAGTTTCAGTGCTATACAGAGTCCAGAGCCGTGCAGCTCCGAGGCTGGAGCAGCAAATAGCATTAGCTAGCTTATTCACTGTTCAGAGATCAGTATTATCTAAATTTTACCCGTCAGGTGTAAGGAGCAGTAAACACACACTCCGTGCAGAGCCGTGCCGCTCCGAGGCTGGAGCAGCAATAGCATTAGCTAGATGCTAACCGCTTAGCTAGCTAGCTTTTTCACTGTTCAGAGATCAGTATTTTCTAAATTTAGTACTTTTAATACTGCTGGAGCAGTATTATTAGAGTTAGATGCTAATCGCTAAGCGTTCACCGTTCAGAGGTGAGTTATCGGCCTGTAAGTCTGTGCTGCTTTGCCTGGCTAGCATTAGCTAGATGCTAAGCGCTAACTCTCTCAGAGGTGAGTTTTATCAGCCTGTAATCTGCTTGTTTACCGTGTTAAAACAAGCTACGGGGGACGAATCGCTAGCTAATATCTCACTGTCTTACCAGAACACGCAGGATTACTCAGTGTAACGCTGTCGTCTAAGTTTGGGTTAACTTTACTAGTTTAGGTGACTAGCTAGCGTGCTAGCGGATAGCTATGCTAACGCTGGTGCAGCAAGCCTTAGTGGACATCTGGAAATCTAAGCTTACTGTAAATAAACTGAAGCACGTTACTCACCCAAATAAACAGTTTTCAGGAGAGGAATCTGTGTAGATTAATATCCAGCACTCGTTTGACTTTGAAAGAGCTAGATTTATATATACTGAGACGCTCCACCGGCAAGAGACCACCCCCGGTGGGGGAAGGGAAACATGGCGCCACCCCTGTTCACTTTGATATAGGCACCCTTTCTAGTGTCACTTAACGCGCCTTATAATGCGATGCGCCCTATGTATGGAAAAATAGCAGAAAATAGGCGTTCTTTGATAGTGCGTCTTATAATACGGTGCGCCTTATAGTCCGAAAAATATGGTAACTAAGTTTTTTAAAGTTTATGAATCATTTAGGTGTGTTTATTTGGCAGGGATATATTTTTTCTTTTATGTATATGAAGGCTTATTGTATTCTTTATCCTGGTTGAAGCACTTTTGATTGGTTAAATATGTTTACAAAAGAATAAGAAGCTCTGCCTCTGGTGTAATGTAAAGTTATTTATATTGGTAATATGTACATAGGTCAAAGGTTTATGTTTGACAGGGATGTCATGTTTTTTTTTGCTATATGCAAATAAAACTGAGCACTGATTTATTTTGACCATTTTTATTTCTAAAGCATTATACAGTTTTTGTGAGAGGAGGTAAATGAAATTTGCAGACAGTAGTAGGTAAAGCTTTCCATTGCAGTGTTTCTTAGCAGCTTTTCGGAGGCCTTAAAAGTATTTATATTGATATCAAAATTATATCATATTGACTGAAATTAAGGAATATATCTCAATATAAATGTTGGCCATATCGTCCAGCACTAGCTAAGGGTAACTGGTTAAGTCCAAACTCCATAGAGAGTCTAGTGTGCATAGACAACTCTTTTCTTGTTTTTAAAAAGTTGTTTTGAAGAGCAGACTTTAGATTAGGTGAAATAAGTTAGGTCCTGTTCTTTTAAATAAAACAGGGCTCTACCGACACCTGACTGTCATCCCATTGACTGGAATCACCTGACGTATTTCACCATAAACTAACTGTTAATCCTAAGGTTCACATACCTTTGCCACTTACAAATGTGACAAACATGTATTATTGGGTCATTTTGTTTAAATAAACAAATGACAAGGTATAATATAGTGTCTTGTTTGTTTATAGAACTTACCTAAAAAATTGCTTGTTTGACTTAAAAAGAAAAATGTTTTGTTTACTAAGCTTAGCTTAACTTAAATTAGTTAGCTACGCCTTCCATCATTACCCAGTGGCAAGACCTGCTGAATTAGATGGAAATATGGCAACACCCTTGTTCTTTACTAGTGTAGCATAATGCACCTTGGTATTAAAATAGACAAGAAAATAGATGTTCATTGATAGTGCGCCTTATAATCTGGTGCACCTTATAGTGCAAAAAAATATGGTCTGTAACTTTTATTTATTTTTGCTCTCTTTCCTTTGGCACCATCCATGGTCCACCCAGAAGTTTGGTTAACATAAAAACTACAATGTTAACATTAATTAACTAAAAATTAACACTGTTACACCTATATTCTAAAAGCTTGCATGTTTAATACAGTAATGTTACTGCTGGGGTGCTGCTGTGTTTTTGAAGAAAAAACGTTTGAGTAAACAGCCCATGGGAAAAAAGGAGTCATTGATGGTGGTCTCATTCTTTCTTTTAACACAAAACACTTGGTGTTACTCCCTTCCTTGTATTTTCCACACCCTAGACAACAATGTACAAATGGAATGTATAACAATAACTATGGACTATTGCCATGTCTTGCACCAACAGTCAAAGTGTAATTAGACATTTGAGGCACAGCTGAATGCTGGGTTATAATGCTATGTTAAAGTCAGTGCAGAGACTACAGCATGGGGAGGTATGTATCCAATCAAAATGGTGGGACTAGAGAAAAAATCTAATATAATAAATCAAGATAAGATATGTACACATTCCTATCCAGGCCTGGGGTTTACAAACACTGCTTTAAACAACGATTTGTTTGTCTCAAGTGCTTAATCACTTTCACTACACCACACCACACCTACCTCTCCCTCTTTCTGCGAATCCACATAGATGGTTGGAAACGGCTCCTTCCCAGCAAAGATCAGAGCCTACAAAACAAAAAGAAAGTAGAATGCCATTCATATCACTTTTAAAGCAAATAAATATACACAATGGTATAGTATGTAATGCTAGTATTCCTCTCCTTCACTTCTCTATCCCTTATTTCCCTTCGACCTCCTTTAAGCCCTATCTAAAATGGTCTATTTTAATTCCTATTACTTTGCACTTGACTTTTGTAAGTCGCTTTGGACAAAAGCGTCTGCCAAATGTAATGTAATGTAATGTAATATTAACATTAACATGAAATGCTAGTACAGTACATTGCCTGACCAAAAAAAAACACCTAAATCAAAAAAAGTAAAAATTAAAAGTAAATTATCTGGGGTTGCTGCAGTTGGTCAGGTCAAGGTTCAACGCAACAGTATGTGCTGAAAGAACAAGGAATAATATATAATAGGAATATAATATAATAGTATAATAGAATAATCATAATGTGGCAAAATAAATAAAAGCATAAAATAATATAATGCAGCAAATAATATGCTGAATATTTAGTGCTTCACAGTGAATAACGGACTACTTTAAGACAGAACAGCCCTATTATCATGATATGGATTTTTAATATAATGATATTTCTGTGTCACAATACATTGTGTACGATATAATATTGCCCACTCCTAATATACAGACCAGATTATTATTCCATCAATGGATGGAATTTTTCTTCCCTGATGGCACGGGCAAATTCCAAGATGACAATGTCAGGATTCATGGGGCTGGAATTGTGAAGGAGTGGTTCAGGGAGCATGAGATCATCACTTTCACACATGGATTGAGAGTTCACCACAGAGACCAAACCAGATATTAGAGTGTGTGACCTTTTTTTTGGTGGTGATTGTTTTGTCCAGGCAGAGTAGAACTAATTCTCATTAGTGCAGGTTTTCCTGCACAGTAGAATCAGCCATTCCTGTCATCATTTTGTAGTCAGTGGTCAAAATCAATGGGCTTTTCAAAAACTCGCCTCTGTCACATTCTATAGTTAATTAATATGTTCAGAACCGTGGACGTTTTATTCTGTGTGCATTTACCCGGATCATCCAAAATACTAAAATTCAAAATGGGACAAATTTCAGCTTTTAGCTAATGCTATACCGGTCAGATCAAGTTTTGGATTATTATTCTTCACAGAGGATCATTAAAGCATTCAGAGAGGTGAAAACACTTTCAGTCTGATGATGTTGAGCATCGTAGCCTCTGTGTTAGTGTTTGAAAAAGGCAGATAATAAGAGAAAGTGAGATTCAGCTGCTCAGTGGTTCTCAGTCCTGGTTCTGGAGCTGCGCTTACATTAATTACAGCACACCTGATCCAACTAATGAACTAACTAACTCCCTCGCCGAGGCTAACTGGGTGTGTTACAGCAGGAAAGCACTAAAGCGAGCAGTGTTACTCCAGACCCACAGAGCTAATCTAGCTAACTGAATAACCAATAATAAGGTAATAGTCAAAACACTGCCTAATAAACTTAATTAGAACCTTAATAAGATAAACAAACCACCGCGCCATAACCCACATTACTAACCCTTTGTAAATTCCAGAGAGGCTGGGGAGCAAACAGGTTGAGTGGATCTTAAACAGCACAGCCAATTATGTATTTTTTTTTAGTTTGATAGTCAAACTGGTCTGTCATGATAGCCTGGGTTTTGGACCAGTATAATTAGAGCTCATACCGATTTAATAGCTCGTAGAACAAACATCTGCTTCTCTACTTTACCACGCTAATACCACAGCAGCTTCACTTGTAAAATGTTCTACAGTGTTAAAAGTTGGTTCTGAAATAACCCTGTGCTTTAGTGTTTTCCTGCTGTTCCACATCAAGCTTGTCTCAGTGAAGGCAGTTAGCTCATTAGTTGGATCAGTTGAGTTATATATGCTGTAAACTTACAGAGTTCACTGGTGTTGTTCTAAATTGAGTCCGCTCATGCTCTCTGCCACTGTGCTATATTGTCGCTTCAGTGCCCTAGCATTAGCTAAAAGCTAGCATTATTTTATTAACGACTCCTAAACATTTAGTAATTCAGAGGAAAAATGTACACAGAATAAAACATGCAGGGATCGGACCATATTTATTTGCCACAGAATGTGACAGAGGTAATTTTTGAAAAGCCCATTAATTCCAACCACAGACAAAAGCAGCTTATGCCCGGATAAGACTACACGATTTTAGGCCGATTTTGTCGGCGCCGACACATTGCGTTTTTCAGATCCGAATGTCAGTGTCGCGAGCGACAAAAGTCCGTGTAGTGTGACACAGTTAGAATGTTAGAATTTTTGGTATTTTATTGCCTAGTTTGACATGCTCCACAGCATGCTCCCTGACTCTGACCAATAGGAAGACAGCACGCTCTGTGGCGCACAGACGTAAATACGGGAAAAGGAGGACGGGTCGGTGACTAACGTGTAGTGTTGCCAGTCCTCCAAGAACAACGCAAAATGAAAATAACTGCTTAATCTGACATAGTGAACATCGTGAGGGACAAAAATGTCTTGTAGTCTGAGTTTGGAATTAGACAAGGAATCCCAAATATGGTCATACAATGGCTACAGAATGACACACAACTGAAAAAGTAAACTGTGCAAACCAAGCTCTTTTGCAGTACACAGGAGCTCTAATGTGCCTTTGAAATGCCTCCAGTGAGCAGTTCTGAAGGTTTTTTTGGTCATCCTGACCTTAAATTTATATCCACTATTAATTTTCTACTTTTTCTTAACTACCTAAGATAATACCTAAGGTAATACCTGGTGTTGTTGCTGAACACCACACTTGGGATACATTTCTAAGAAAAAGGACAGATATGGAAACACATGTAGTGTAGGACAAGAGTTAGTGGTTTAATTAAAAATCTTCTTAGGCTAAGAAAAAAAATGAGTGTTTGATTGTCAGTGATGTTCTACCCTCAATACATCTCATCTGGGTATTTGGTGGCAGCTAGCTCTGTCATGACAATCAATGTTTCAATTGATATAGCTCAAGAAATAACTCTAATAAACAATATCATTGTATTCTTAAAGCTGTTTGATATTGATATTAATAATTCTAAACTTTCTGTGGATCTTAGACAAGAATTGCTCATTTACAAAGCACAGACTGTTCAGACTCAAATATAAATCACAGTAAAAATTACATGAACAGCATAAAATAATAATCAAAATAATTTTATCTCCTTTTTAATAAGGGAAAGTCCAAAAGACAAGGAGATCTTAGACCTTTTGACAATAACCCTTAACAGGTCTTACCTTCAAGGGAGTTTTGAAAGGGTTCTGCTCTGTCCCATCTCCATCCTGATCACTGCCCTGCTTGTCAGAGACGTACAGCTCCTCTGCCAGAACCAAGGAAATTAAAGCTTAAAAGCAGAGTTCAGGTCTTCACACAGTTAACACCTGACATGATGAGAGTCTGAACTCATTGTGTGTTCAACACACAGCTTTGTCAAAGAGCTTCATTCAATGCATCTATCTATCTATCTATCTATCTATCTATCTATCTATCTATCTATCTATCTATCTATCTATCTATCCATCTTCACACTACGTCACATACCTTTTTCTGTCGAAACTTAATTTAAATCTCTACCTTCTGCAACCCCAAACTTGTTCTTCTACCTACTTGATTAGAAGCATGTACTGTGCTTACAGTTCTCCCCAGTGCCTATATTGCGCTAACTTGTGCTTCTATTAACTGTCCACTTCATTAGAACTCCTATATCAGGGCTCCAGACTGCGACTAAAATGGTCGCAAATGCGACCAAAAATATTTTTTTGCGATTTATAAAATTAATTAAGTCGCCAGTGGCGACAGGTGGCAAATTAGGGTTTTTTGCGTTTATTTATTTTATTTTATTTTTTGCTTTTTTTGGTTGTGTTTATCGGCGTAACTATACTACGGCGCCCAATCATATGGACGTTTTTGCCTACCTCAAAAAAAAAAAAAGCCTTGCTTTACCTAAAACGTAACTACCACAGCAGCGTAGCTAAGCTGAGCTTTTATCCATTGGCGCGCAGTTTGCACTGGAAAATGCAGACGAAGATGAACATCCAAGAAAAGTACAACCACAGACATTTCAAAACTTCTTGGCTGCAGGAGTTTGCGTGGCTCAGGTATGACAACATAAAGCAGACAATGTACTGCGAATTCAGTTCGAAAGTAAGCAAAGATATCGCTGGAAACACGGATTTTTAACCAGGAACGCATCGTTTAAAAAAAAGAAAAACCACGGAGAGAGTCGAAAGCATAAAAATGCACGCGACTTTAGTGTGCTCCGACAAAACCTCCCTTAGCTCGCGCATGTGATAAAACTGAAAAATGAAATTTAATAGAGCCTACATGCACGTGAGCAACTACCCCGTCTTGTTAATAAGAAAAAAAAATGGACTGGATGTGTCGAAAACGTATGATAATGACTCAGCTTGTGCCGAGTTTGTAGGATGTAACGTTATAGCAGACAACGTCAAAGCTCGTCAAAGATCGTGACAGAAGCCCAGAAAGCTAAGTATATCTCTGTAATCACTGACTGTGGGACTGACGTTTCTGGTGGTCTACCGGTGTACCGGTGTTTTGTCAAGTTATGCTACCCATCAATACGTGCTTCCTAAAGGCACTGCGCAAGTGCAAACCAACACGTTTTGATAATTTCTCGTATTTTTTTTATAACAAATCTATTTTTGTGCATAAAACAACCTGGACTCACTGCCCTTGCACAAAAGTGTAAATACAAATTAATAATAATAATAAATACAATAATTTATTAATTATAATTTAAATACAAAAAAGCAAAAGCAGTTTGTAACGAACTCTCATTGCCTTAAATTTACCATGATACAGTGATTTATGTTATAAAAATATACTAACACTACATCTACTGGGGACTTCTACTGCAAACATGCTCTAACATTGAGCTTCTTTTGAGTTTTTATCGTTAAATATACACTAGGGTGGCACGGTTTGACAAGGTAGCACAACTCGACAGAACAAGGGGCACTCTTTAGAAGTGAGATAGGAAAACATATTCTCTCATTTCATTGTTTGCCTCAAAGACTGGAACTGGCAATCCTGAACACTCAAAAATCCCTTCCAATTAGCCCCAAAAGCAAGCCTAAGCTGAAAGCAATTGGTGTGGAGTTGGGGTGTACCATAAGCACACCTTCTGCAGTAAAGACTTTATTGGCATTATTGTTTGGCACTTGGAAAAAAATATTGGCGCCCAAATTATTTATTTTAGGAGCCACTGGCTCCTTAAACATTTTTTTTGTCTGGAGCCCTGTATATTGTGTTTCCAATAACACAATATAGGAGTCACTTCATTGGAACCCCCTATTGTGTTGTATCTATACACCCTGTAAACCGGCCACTTTAACAGAAACATCTACCTCGTAGTTCTACTCACTGGCCACTTTATTAGAACCCCCTATATTGTGTTTCCAACTATGGGCCACTTTAATGGAAACACATACCTTGTACTTCTACTCACTGGGTTTTTAAAACATTTACCCTGTACTACCTTTTTTAAAATAGCTTTATTGAAATTTTCAAAAGACATTACAATTATTCAAGTACAAAAACACAATCAAAACAAGCAATTTCATCTTTTACATATCAGACATTGTTATAAAGCATACATTACCATTTAAAATTTAAAGTGTTATAATTGACCAGTGATATTTATTATTTGTTTTTTTATCTTTTTAATTCACATTTAATTTGTTTAAAAACCACACTAGCAGGAATTTGGATCTGGTTTATGACCATTTTACATCTGGTTTTCCACAATTTACAGTTGACAATGCATAAAATGTGCAAATAAAAATCTTTTATGGTAGGGTGTAGTGTGTTATCAAACATACCATATATGATGAGTTTACCCTGTACTACCACTCCATGCCCACTTTATTAGAACCCCCTATCCTGTGATTCCATTGACCGGAAATACACATCATTTATTTCTTTAGAACTCTCCATGAGTCACTTGGGGATGTGTCTCACTCAGAATGAGCTGTCACTGGTGGGCGTTTTCCAAATACAGAAACAAGTGTTCAGCCTATCTACACAATTCCTAAACATTAAACAGTCGTACAGACGTTTCACAAACAATAAATATTTATATATTTTATAACCACTATTAAGTACAATTATTTAACATAATTATTTCATATTACAATAAATGGATTTACTTAAATATAATACGTTATTTTCCTTAATGTAGTAAATCATTCTCATATATATATATATATATATATATATATATATATATATATATATATATATATATATATATATAAATCATAATTTAAAAAATTGTTAACTTAATGTAATAAATAATTCCTTGGATGTAATTAATACGTTTACTTAAATATAGTAAATCATGGCAGCGCTCAGAGGGAGCAAAATTGGCCCTGCTCCCTAAGGGTGGGTAGATGGCGCTCTCTCCACAAATCTCTCCTTGGGTCACCCTCCTGGTGTGTTGGGGCATCACTAGTGATGGGGGAGTCCTAATGAGTGGGTTGGGTAATTGGCCGTGTAAATTGGGGAGAAAATGGGAAAAATTAGAAATTAAAAATTATTTAAAAAACATATATAGTGGATAATATGGGGTAATATATGTAGTGGAGTATTTACCTCAGATCAGCTCAGTTCAGTTCTATTCCCTCTCTCTGTTTTGCTGGCGGAATAAATCTTCAGTAGGAACTGAAAATCGGAGCAGCGATTTCAGGCCGGACATATGAGAATCAGTTTCTGATTGGTGGTAGTCGCCGCCGCGCGTCGCTGCTCATTTGCATAAAGGAAAGTTCTGGGCCGTTTCTCAATACACAAGTCTGTGCTCCCATACTTGAAAAGAACGGACTTGGGAAGTTCAGAGAACTTGGGAACTTCAGAGTGCGGACTCCCGAGGATGGGAGGAAGTGGGACGGTTGTTGTGTATTTGGAACAGCTGTGTACTTGATGACGTCACCCTCTTAGAGGAGCGGAAAGCGCTGTTCCGAAAACATAGGAGCACATTTTTACCTAGCTGCTTTCTTAACAAATAAACCACATATCTGAAGTCTTAACCCCTACATTCTTGCATAGAAATAACATAAAACATTGTTTTAGCACACAGCAGTACTGTTTTAAAAACGTACACGTGCTTACAGTTATGTACCTTCTTCTGCACCATTACGCTGATACTGCTGCAAGGTGCATTCTGGACTGTAAGAAGTTCACACAAATCACCTTCCATGCACCCTCGATAAAGTGGGAGGAGCAAGAACACATCCGGGTATTAGTTGTGTACTTGGCAAAATGCGATCTTCTGAATTACGGTGAATTTACACTGCTCCGACGCGACAACGCACAGCGACGGATCCCATTCATTTTCAATGGGAAGCGCCGCATCCGTCAGACGCAGTCGCGCGGTGCATCATGGGTCCGACGCGTCGAGAGCGGGGGATGATGCGATGAAAAGTTGAGCCGAGCTTAACTTTATGCAAATGAGTCCGTCCAACGCAATGCGTCTATCCAATCAGAGAGCAGGTGTTGGCCTGTAACGCGTCCTCAGCGCAGCGCATGAAAACATTTTAGTTCCGCTTTCAAGCGTCCAGAGAAGCCTGGAAGAGAAGTTTCAGGCTTCCCTGTTCTTTATAAAATCCCCGCTGATTCACAGGGACTCTGTCAGCGAGGAGAAAGGCTGCTGTGATTGTTGGAGTCTCTGGTGGGTTTTTAAAATATTAATATGTAATTTAATTGGAAAAGTTAGCTTTTGTCAGCTCATAAACTGTTCACTAGACAGTGTAATGAAGCTCATTCAAACATTTATATCTATAAATACAAATTTATAGTTATTAATTATTGGAAATAATAATAGCTTATGTAAAAGCATTTCCCATTTATTAAAACGATTTAATTGGACGACGCAGGGAACGCCTTTGTCACGTCCACATGCGACCAGTTGGAGGTGGGCAGTGCGGCCGTGTGCGTTGACGCGACGGAGCAGTGTAAATGCACCGTTAGAACAGCACTTGGGCTGCGACTGATGACGTTTCCCGAGTCCACAAGAACACAAGTAACCTACAGACAAGAACGCAGATTGAGAAACGGCCCTGGTCAACTCTATCGCGTCGCTCGAACCGCCCGCTTCACATCGCGTCGCTGCCTGTAGCCCCTTTGAGGAACACATATCCTCCTCTATAGTTAACGTTACCTTATTTTACACACACACACTCACATACTTCAATTTATACACCCTAAATTGAGCTTCCACTCAATGGCCACTTTATTGGAAACACTTTACCGTGTTCTTTTCCTTTAAGCTATTAGACAGGTGTGCCTTGTGCTATCAATGTAGGTTGGCTACCTGACTGTCCACAAGCTGTAAAGTTACTGGCGTAGTTACAATTACAGTTACTACGACGGTCCATCTGGTAGCACCGCATTCATCACTGCGACTGCGCATCAGCCCGAGACTAAAGGAGCTCCAGATACAGGTCAGGGTTTTTATATCAAGCTTCAGCTGTACCCTATGTGAAGACATTGGGGAAGACAGATAGAGATAGACAGGGATGAGGGTCGAGCCCCGCTGAGGCCTGAAGTGAATTAGTGCAGCTGAACCCTGTGCGCCGCGTGACAGGAAGAGAGGAGAGGGGGAGACTCACGCAGGGAGATGTTCTGCGTGTCCTTCGCCACAGTGTCCGTCATGTTCCGCTTCTCCTGCCGCTGTGTTCAGGTGAGGTGCTCCGCGCGCTCTCCGCTCTGACCGTGGGTTTTATCTGGACCGGCCTCTCGTCGCCTCGTGCCGCACTGCTGCTCCCCACCGCGAACTGCCACACCGCACTGCGCAGGCGCCCTACAGCCAGCGACGCAGCGCCTCCTGATTGGCTCACTTGTGTGGAGCGGCGGCTTTCCCCAATCAGTGATTGGTTCGCTTGAAGTTCAGAGGCGGGAGTTTCAACAAAGCGTCCTCTGATTGGCTTATTAATATGATTATTATTTAAAGAAAATACCATACGTGCAGCACAAAGCGGGACGTGGGCCATTGAAGCTGCTGGGTCAGTGAAGAGTCTGATGCAATCCTGAGCACTGCTTTACTCAGGCAGTCTGAAGCACTTTCACTTTTGGTTGTCAATGTGACCTTTTGTTACCGGCGGTTTTGACATTATGGCTGTGTGATGAGTTATTTTGAGGACACAGCAAAATTACACTGGTATACTGTAGCAGTATCCTGACTACTTTACATTTCATCAAAGTGTCATATTTAGTGTTGTCTCAATAAAATAAATAAATAAAATATTAACAAAATTGTGATAGAGATAGATAGATAGATAGATAGATAGATAGATAGATAGATAGATAGATAGATAGATAGATAGATAGATAGATAGATAGATACTTTATTGATCCCCGAGGGGAAATTCTTGACATCCAGCAGCAGGTGTGTATAGTACACAAAGTTACAAAAAGATAAAAAAAATATATAAATGATACATATAAATACAACAAAATAAAAAATAAAATGAAATTATAAAAGTACAGTCTTTAGTGTGTGTGTGTGATGTAAAATGGAGGTAGTGCAGTTGAACACAATAGACAGCGAACACCAGTTGATGTGCATAAAGTAAGGATAAGGATAACTGATGTCCGCCACACAGAAAGTGCAAACACAGTTATATAATAATTTAAATTTAGCAGTGCAAATGATACGTAAACAGTAGATGAATGAACTAGTGAATGAACTACTAGTGCAAAAAAGGGTAGAACTATAAAAATAGTGTTATGGGCATCAGCATGATAGTGTGACCATAGATGGGGGTATGTCCATGGTGTGGCCAGAATTGCTGGAAAGAAAAGGTGTCACAGAGTCTTCAGTTTGCTGTGCTGAGATGAGTTGAAAAGTCTTATGGCCTGAGGGACAAAAGACTTTCGAAGTCTGTCTGTGGAGCAGGACTGGGACAGCAGCCTGCTGCTGAATGAGCTCCTCTACCTGGTGATGGTGCTATGCAGAGGGTGGTGAACATTGTCCATGATGTTCAGCAGCTTGCTGAGGGCTCTCCTCTCTGCCAGTGGTGTTAAGGACTCCAGCTCTAGTCCCAACACAGAACCAGCTTTCCTCACCAGCCTGTTCAGTCGTCCAGCGTCCCTCTTGCTGTAGATGTAATGTGCTCCCTTTTAGGAGACACTGTATGTCCTATACCTTGGTCTACATGCAAATTTCACAGTTATTACCATCAGCCTCTTCTTCTTCTTTAGAAGGTGACGAACATAGATGTATGGTGTCCCGCAATACAACAATAATTTTTGTGTTCTGTTGATAACACTGTGTCAGTGGAGCCACTGTTGCACTTGATTTAAATGTAGCAAAATATGTCTTAGTATTTCCACCATACACATACAGTAGAGTGCATTGTTAAACAGCTGAGAATGTGCTTTATTTTAGGAGATGCTGAAATAAAATCCCTGACAACCAAAAGTGAAAGTTCAGACTGCCTGAGTAAACCAGTGCACAGTATTGCATCAGATTTTCCACTGACTTCACTGGTCCACATTTAACTATACACTCCATACAGCTGCAGCTGGGGCAGATATTTGTTGGCCACTTTACTGGAAAACAATACCTTGGGGCTGCCCCTTGCACCTTGTATGTTTGGAATCTTGCTGGTAAACATAAAACAAGATGAGATTAAGTGACAGTAATGACTGTAATGTAATATACAATGCCCTTCGAAAAAACTGGATCACTGAGGCTAATCCCTTTATTTCTGTTGTAGACTGAACACATTTAAGTTTGACATTAAAAGATGAATATGAAACAAAAGTTCAACATTTCAGCTTTTATTTCCAGGCATTTACCTCTGAATCTGATTCTGACACAGTTCAGAAGATAGAACATTTTGCCTGAACCCACCCATTTCTCTTATGAGCAAAAATACTGGAACAGAGAAATTTGGAAGTACATTTTATGAACCCATTACAGTTCTTGCTGGTGGCTGGTGGTTGGTGAGTTGGGCCAGGCTGGTAGGTGGGAGGAGTTGTGCTCAGTGGATGCACCTGGGTCAGTGATGTGCAGACCCTGCCCTTTTGCCATCCATGGCTGATATTGCCCTTCCGAGGGAGGGGAAAAAATAATATAGGCAAATATGATTTCATATTTCAACAAGATTTTCTTTATAATTCGTCATTTTGATTGAACTTTCGTAAAACAAAGTTTTCAGAGTCAATCTTTCAGATTCAGACACCTGGAGAGAGGGAGGGGCGCGGCGTAGCGGGGGACATGCAGCATGCTTCACTAGGAAAAAAAAAACGCAGCACACCACCGGGCAGTGCTTCAGCCAACTAGCAGAGAACTAAGAGGAGTTTGAAGATGCCGTGGGAGTAGAGTGATTGCCTGAAGGTGAGCTTGAAATGTAGCCTTCACAGTATTACAAGACATGATCGCAATCAACTTCTCTGATTTGGGGGTGGGGGGTATGGTTGCGCCCTTTCTTCAGGTTAGAGCAACTGCCCTTCGAGATTCTTGTGCACATCTCAGACCTGGGTGTCATTTGTTGAGGAGGGTGCGGCGCGAGACTAGGAGCACCCACCACCACAGCTCCACCACCACAGCTTGCTGGGCATGGCTTCCACCACTATAATATATATATATATATATATATATATATATATATATATATATATATATATATATATATATATATATATATATATATATACTGTATATACATACATGTACATACATGTACACAATTTAATGCAATTACTGCAATAAAGGAAAAAAAAAATCCAAAAGTGCCATTCCAGAAAAACGAGTATTTTAATCTTTGATTTAAAAATATCTAAAGTCAGGGCTTTTCTAACGTTTTCATTCAGTTACTTCTGTTTAGGAGCGGCATGTACACAGGACTAACTACACTAGCACATAAATGTGTTTAAACTGTTAATATAGTATTCAGTAAAATACTTGTACAGATTCAGCTTCTCCGCTGTTCAGAAGTTTAAATCGCGCTACGTTTAACCGGTAGCAACGCAGTTTTCCGCCTTCTTTTGACAGATCCGTTAAGGTGATTTGGTTGCAATAATAAATGATGGACAGCTTGGTCTGTCTGAGGATTGGCTTGATAAAAAGTTATTGACATCGAAAGTGTAGTCTCTGATTGGCTGCATTCGAAAATGATTGACACATGTTCCACCCTTTAGCCACGCCCACTGGGGCTCCGGCCTGCAGCATTACCTTTCTCAAAAAAGCCCAACGGTTACTTTGCAGCGTGTACGTTGGGCAAGCTTGAGATTTGTAGTGTTAGTTAGTATTTTTAAACTCATTCCTTATCTTGATCTCTGATTTACTTAAATGCAGGTTCTGGACAAACAAATCCTTTTTTTTTTTTACAGATTATAGCAGTAATTCATGTGGATTATATGTTTAGGTTGGGGCTGAAGCTTAATAATTTCAGTAACTGTAGCTTGTGAAATTGAGACCAGTGAAATGAACTAAATCGTCTTTTAAACGTTGTTTTTCAGGTGGAGATGGACACACTGTTTACTGTACTGTAGGTCAGCTGGAAACTTGTGTGTTTTTGAACCTTTGAACTGCTATTGACTTGTTACAGTGTTTTAAGTAAATAAAAAGTCATGATGTACCGTATTTATTTTAATAAGTAATACATTAGTTGTTTATTTTCATGTGTTTATTTTAATTTTAATTTTAATTGAATGTGCGTACAGATTTTAAAACAATTACATGCAACAAGAACATTAAAATGCCATATGGGGTGAACATTAAGAGTAATAAACATAGTACGTTTTATTGTATAACAGAGATAGATAGATAGATAGATAGATAAATAGATAGAGAGCACAGTAAGGAATATAAGACTCTAAACTATAAAATTCTTAAATTGAGATTTAAAAATATATGCATAAATATATACATATAAAAACTATACAAATGTAGACGTACAGTTGTGGTCAAAAGTTTACATACACTTGTAAAAAAACATAATGTTATGGCTGTCTTGAGTTTTCAATAAGTTCTACAACTCTTATTTTTCTGTGATAGAGTGATCGGAACACATACATGTTTGTCACAAAAAACAGTCATAAAATTTGGTTCTTTCATAAATTTATTATGGGTCTGCTGAAAATGTCACCAAATCTGCTGGGTCAAAAATATACATACAGCAACATTAGTATTTGGTTACATGTCCCTTGGCCATTTTCACGGCAACTAGGCGCTTTTGGTAGCCATCCACAAGCTCCTGGCAAGCTTCAGGTCGAATGTCTGACCACTCTTCTTGACAGAATTGGTGCAGTTCAGCTAAATGTGATGGTTTTCTTGCATGAACCCGTTTCTTTAGCACTGTCCACATGTTCTCAATGGGGTTTAAGTCAGGACTTTGGGAAGGCCATTCTAAAACCTTAATTCTAGCCTGGTTTAGCCATTCCTTTACCACTTTTGATGTGTGTTTTGGGTCATTGTCTTGTTGGAACACCCAACTGCGCCCAAGACCCAACCTTCGGGCTGATGGTTTTAAGTTTTCCTGCAGAATTTGGAGGTAATCCTCCTTCTTCATTATCCCATTTACTTTCTGCAAAGAACCAGTTCCACTGGCAGCAAAACATCCCCAGAGCATAATACTACCACCACCATGCTTGACAGTAGGCATGGTGTTCCTGGGATTAAAGGCCTCACCTTTTCTCCTCCAAACATATTGCTGGGTGTTGTGGCCAAACAGCTCAATTTTTGTTTCGTCTGACCAGAGAACTTTCCTCCAGAAGGTTTTATCTTTGTCCATGTGATCAGCAGCAAACTTCAGCCGAGTCTTAAGGTGCCTTTTCTGGAGCAAGGGCTTCTTTCTTGCACGGCAGCCTCTCAGTCCATGGCGATGTAAAACACGCTTGACTGTGGAGACTGACACCTGTGTTCCATCAGCTTCCAAATCCTTGCAGACCTGCTTCTTGGTGATTCTTGGTTGACTCTTGACCATCCTGACCAATCTCCTCTCGGCAGCATGTGATAGCTTGCGTTTTCTTCCTGATCGTGGCAGTGACACAACTGTTCCATGCACTTTATACTTGCGTATAATTGTCTGCACAGTTGCTCTTGGGACCTGTAGCTGCTTTGAAATGGCTCCAAGTGACTTCCCTGACTTGTTCAAGTCAATAATTTGCTTTTTCAGATCCACACTGAGTTCCTTTGACTTTCCCATTGTAGCTTTTGTAGCTGAGTCTAATCACTGGGTCAAATGAGCCCTATTTAAATGGGCTCATGAGAAGTCAACAGCTGTAGTCAATCAGAATCACTTACAAGAAGTGAAGAGGCCATGACATGAAGCTAATTTGATTGACACAACTCGCTACATCACCAAAATTTACAAATTTTGTTGCTGTATGTATATTTTTGACCCAGCAGATTTGGTGACATTTTCAGCAGACCCATAATAAATTTATGAAAGAACCAAATTTTATGACTGTTTTTTGTGACAAACATGTATGTGTTCCGATCACTCTATCACAGAAAAATAAGAGTTGTAGAACTTATTGAAAACTCAAGACAGCCATAACATTGTTTTTTTACAAGTGTATGTAAACTTTTGACCACAACTGTAATCAGTCGTAGATATGAGGTAGTGCAGTAAAAGAATAAATTAAGTATAGAAGATAGCAGGTCTATCTATCTATCTATCTATCTATCTATCTATCTATCTATCTATCTATCTATCTATCTATCTATCTATCTATCTATATTATGTTTTATTATATAACAGTTAAATAATACAGGTGTAATTGCAATTTCTTTTTAATTAACAAAAAAAATCGAAACCTTGCAACCACTATCAATATTTCTGACTTCTATCACTCTTTCTGACGTCTATCACTCTTTCCGACTTCTATCACTCTTTCTGGCTTCAATCACTCGTTCTGACTTCTATCATTCTTTCTGACTTCCATCACTCTTTGTGACCTCTTTCACTCTTTCTGACTTCAATCACTCTTTCTGACTTCTATTACTCTTTCTGACTTCCATCACTCTTTCTGACCTCTATCACTCTTTCTGACTTATATCACTCTTTCTGACTTCAATTCCTCTTTCTGATTTCTATCACTCTTTCTGACCTCTATCACTCTTACTGACTTCTATCACTCTTTCTGACTTCAATCAGTCTTTCTGATTTCTATCACTCTTTCTGACCTCTATCACTCTTTCTGATTTCTATCACTCTTTCTGATTTCTATCACTCTTTCTGACTTCTATCACCCTTTCTGACCTCTATCACTCTTTCTGACTTCTATCACTCTTTCTGACTTCCATCACTCTTTCTGACCTCTATCACTCTTTCTGACTTCCATCACTCTTTCTGATTTCTATCACTCTTTCTGAACTCTATCACTCTTTCTGACTTCTATCACTCTTTCTGACTTTTATAACTCTTTCTGACCTCTATCACTCTTTCTGATTTCTATCACTCTTTCTGACCTCTATCACTCTTTCTGACCTCTATCACTCTTTCTGACTTCCATCACTCTTTCTGACCCCTATCAATGTTCCTGACCTCTATCACTCTTTCTGATTTCTATCACTCTTTCTGACCTCTATCACTCTTTCTGACTTCCATCACTCTTTCTGACCCCTATCAATGTTCCTGACCTCTATCACTCTTTCTGATTTCTATCACTCTTTCTGAACTCTATCACTCTTTCTGACTTCTATCACTCTTTCTGACCTCTATCAATCTTTCTGACCTCTATCACTCTTTCTGACTTCTATCACTCTTTCTGACGTCTATCACTCTTTCTGACTTCAATCACTCTTTCTGACTTCTATCACTCTTACTGACTTCTATCAATCTTTCTGACTTCAATCACTCTTTCTGATTTCAATCACTCCTTCTGACTTCTATCACTCTTTCTGACTTCAATCAGTCTTTCTGATTTCTATCACTCTTTCTGACCTCTATCACTCTTTCTGATTTCTATCACTCTTTCTGACTTCTATCACTCTTTCTGACTTCTATCACCCTTTCTGACCTCTATCACTCTTTCTGACTTCTATCACTCTTTCTGACTTTTATAACTCTTTCTGACCTCTATCACTCTTTCTGACTTCCATCACTCTTTCTGACCTCTATCAATGTTCCTGACCTCTATCACTCCTTCTGAACTCTATCACTCTTTCTGACTTCTATCACTCTTTCTGACTTTTATAACTCTTTCTGACCTCTATCACTCTTTCTGACTTCTATCACTCTTTCTGACCTATATCACTCTTTCTGACTTCCATCACTCTTTCTGATTTCTATCACTCTTTCTGAACTCTATCACTCTTTCTGACTTCTATCACTCTTTCTGACTTTTATAACTCTTTCTGACCTCTATCACTCTTTCTGATTTCTATCACTCTTTCTGACCTCTATCACTCTTTCTGACTTCCATCACTCTTTCTGACCCCTATCAATGTTCCTGACCTCTATCACTCTTTCTGATTTCTATCACTCTTTCTGACCTCTATCACTCTTTCTGATTTCTATCACTCTTTCTGAACTCTATCACTCTTTCTGACTTCTATCACTCTTTCTGACTTTTATTACTCTTTCTGACCTCTATCACTCTTTCTGACTTCTATCACACTTCCTGACTTCTATCAGTATTCCTGACTTTTATCACTCTTTCTGACTTCTATCACTCTTTCTGGCTTCAATCACTCTTTCTGACTTCTATCACTCTTTCTGACTTCAATCACTCTTTCTGATTTCTATCACTCTTTCTGACTTCAATTCCTCTTTCTGATTTCTATCACTCTTTCTGACTTCTATCACTCTTTCTGAGTTCTATCACTCTTTCTGACTTTTATCACTCTTTCTGACTTCTATCACCCTTTCTGACCTCTATCACTCTTTCTGACTTCTATCACTCTTTCTGATCTCTATCACTCTTCCTGACTTCTATCACTCTTTCTGACTCCATTCACTCTTTCTGATTTCTATCACTCTTTCTGACTTCTATCACCCTTTCTGACCTCTATCACTCTTTCTGACTTCAATCAGTCTTTCTGATTTCTATCACTCTTTCTGACCTCTATCACTCTTTCTGATTTTTATCACTCTTTCTGACCTCTATCACTCTTCCTGACTTCTATCACACTTCCTGACTTCTATCAGTATTCCTGACTTTTATCACTCTTTCTGACTTCTATCACTCTTTCTGGCTTCAATCACTCTTTCTGACTTCTATCACTCTTTCTGACTTCAATCACTCTTTCTGATTTCTATCACTCTTTCTGACTTCAATTCCTCTTTCTGATTTCTATCACTCTTTCTGACCTCTATCACTCTTACTGACTTCTATCAATCTTTCTGACTTCAATCACTCTTTCTGATTTCAATCACTCCTTCTGACTTCTATCACTCTTTCTGACTTCCATCACTCTTTCTGACCTCTATCAATGTTCCTGACCTCTATCACTCCTTCTGAACTCTATCACTCTTTCTGACTTTTATAACTCTTTCTGACCTCTATCACTCTTTCTGACTTCTATCACTCTTTCTGACCTCTATCACTCTTTCTGACTTCTATCACTCTTTCTGACTTTTATAACGAGACTAGGAGCACCCACCACCACAGCTCCACCACCACAGCTTGCTGGGCATGGCTTCCACCACTATAATATATATATATATATATATATATATATATATATATATATATTAGGGGTGTCACGATTCTCTAAATCCTCGATTCGATTTCATTTTCGATTTGAGGGTCACGATTCGATTCGATTCTCGATTTTCTTGTTTTTTTTTCTTGTTATTATTTTATGCCTCATAAAATTTAAATAATATATTTATTATTATTATTATTATTATTATAAATATTATAAATATTATTATTATTATTTATTAAGATATATATGGTAATGCCATCTAGTGACTTTTTTTGGTAGCAACAGTGTGCACTATTAAAACAAGCAGTTTATCAGAGCTGTGTGTGGATGGCTGGTGAAACTGCTCATTACATGAAGCTGCAGTTCTTCATCCAACCACTAGCAGCAGCACAAGCCCCGCTCTCTTCACTCAGTCACTACTTCAGTACAGCCCAGCCACGGGCTACAGAGCTCAGCCAGTCCGTTTTTACTGTTTCTGTAAACAAATAAAGGTTTTAACCCCACTAACCGGATAATACAGCTCACTACAGTTCATCTTTCAGCCCAAGCAGCTAACAGCAGCAGGTTAGAACAGCCGACACGGAGGCACTGCTCGGATTACATTATAAACAGGTCAGTTAGCGCGCTGCTAACCTCAGGATGTTTATAACTACGGAGTTTAGTGGACACACCACGGCCGCCAGGTAAGTCTTTTAAAGGCTACTGAAGACTATTAAAGGCTATTAGAGTGTAACCCCTGGCTCCCAGGGGTTACAAGAGGTTATTGAAAGCATTATTGGGGGGCAGAAATCAGTACAGGCTGGTTAGATAAGTGATGTGGGTATTGTCTTATAAATATTTACACATAACTTATATCTCTCCTGAAAAGCTTTTATTTTAGTCAGAAACACGCTTGTGTTTACTTTATCTGAGAGAAAGATGTTTTTTTTAATTCAATGGAAAGCAACAGGTGTAGTCAATTATAAGTTTAAGATTTTTAATCCACCTCACTGTGATCTATAGTCAGTGTTCTCAAGTCACACTGACACGCATTTCAGCGAGTTCACACGCTCTCACCTGCGCGCACCCACCCCTCCGTTAGATACAGATACAAAACCTGCGCGCCCAACCCCCGCCTCCCCTCCCCCGTTGGACAGATAAAAACAGTGATCACACTCCCGCCGACTGCGCTCATGCAGTGGCTATCTCTATTTAAATGAATAGGATGCGCTGTGTTGGTGCCGCGCCATTTGCGTAGCGCGCTGCGCTATTTGCGTAGCGCGCGCGGGAGGGATCGTCGATCCTCTTTTTGACTTCGATACTCGAGATCGTGACCTCATTTCGATTCGATTTCGATAAAATATCGAGATCGTGACACCCCTAATATATATATATATATATATATATATATATATATATATATATATATATATATATATATATATATATACTGTATATACATACATGTACATACATGTACACAATTTAATGCAATTACTGCAATAAAGGAAAAAAAAAAAATCCAAAAGTGCCATTCCAGAAAAACAAGTATTTTAATCTTTGATTTAAAAATATCTAAAGTCAGGGCTTTTCTAACGTTTTCATTCAGTTACTTCTGTTTAGGAGCGGCATGTACACAGGACTAACTACACTAGCACATAAATGTGTTTAAACTGTTAATATAGTATTCAGTAAAATACTTGTACAGATTCAGCTTCTCTGCTGTTCAGAAGTTTAAATCGCGCTACGTTTAACCGGTAGCAACGCAGTTTTCCGCCTTCTTTTGACAGATCCGTTAAGGTGATTTGGTTGCAATAATAAATGATGGACAGCTTGGTCTGTCTGAGGATTGGCTTGATAAAAAGTTATTGACATCGAAAGTGTAGTCTCTGATTGGCTGCATTCGAAAATGATTGACACATGTTCCACCCTTTAGCCACGCCCACTGGGGCTCCGGCCTGCAGCATTACCTTTCTCAAAAAAGCCCAACGGTTACTTTGCAGCGTGTACGTTGGGCAAGCTTGAGATTTGTAGTGTTAGTTAGTATTTTTAAACTCATTCCTTATCTTGATCTCTGATTTACTTAAATGCAGGTTCTGGACAAACAAATCCTTTTTTTTTTTTTTTTTACAGATTATAGCAGTAATTCATGTGGATTATATGTTTAGGTTGGGGCTGAAGCTTAATAATTTCAGTAACTGTAGCTTGTGAAATTGAGACCAGTGAAATGAACTAAATCGTCTTTTAAACGTTGTTTTTCAGGTGGAGATGGACACACTGTTTACTGTACTGTAGGTCAGCTGGAAACTTGTGTGTTTTTGAACCTTTGAACTGCTATTGACTTGTTACAGTGTTTTAAGTAAATAAAAAGTCATGATGTACCGTATTTATTTTAATAAGTAATACATTAGTTGTTTATTTTCATGTGTTTATTTTAATTTTAATTTTAATTGAATGTGCGTACAGATTTTAAAACAATTACATGCAACAAGAACATTAAAATGCCATATGGGGTGAACATTAAGAGTAATAAACATAGTACGTTTTATTGTATAACAGAGATAGATAGATAGATAGATAGATAAATAGATAGAGAGCACAGTAAGGAATATAAGACTCTAAACTATAAAATTCTTAAATTGAGATTTAAAAATATATGCATAAATATATACATATAAAAACTATACAAATGTAGACGTACAGTTGTGGTCAAAAGTTTACATACACTTGTAAAAAAACATAATGTTATGGCTGTCTTGAGTTTTCAATAAGTTCTACAACTCTTATTTTTCTGTGATAGAGTGATCGGAACACATACATGTTTGTCACAAAAAACAGTCATAAAATTTGGTTCTTTCATAAATTTATTATGGGTCTGCTGAAAATGTCACCAAATCTGCTGGGTCAAAAATATACATACAGCAACATTAGTATTTGGTTACATGTCCCTTGGCCATTTTCACGGCAACTAGGCGCTTTTGGTAGCCATCCACAAGCTCCTGGCAAGCTTCAGGTCGAATGTCTGACCACTCTTCTTGACAGAATTGGTGCAGTTCAGCTAAATGTGATGGTTTTCTTGCATGAACCCGTTTCTTTAGCACTGTCCACATGTTCTCAATGGGGTTTAAGTCAGGACTTTGGGAAGGCCATTCTAAAACCTTAATTCTAGCCTGGTTTAGCCATTCCTTTACCACTTTTGATGTGTGTTTTGGGTCATTGTCTTGTTGGAACACCCAACTGCGCCCAAGACCCAACCTTCGGGCTGATGGTTTTAAGTTTTCCTGCAGAATTTGGAGGTAATCCTCCTTCTTCATTATCCCATTTACTTTCTGCAAAGAACCAGTTCCACTGGCAGCAAAACATCCCCAGAGCATAATACTACCACCACCATGCTTGACAGTAGGCATGGTGTTCCTGGGATTAAAGGCCTCACCTTTTCTCCTCCAAACATATTGCTGGGTGTTGTGGCCAAACAGCTCAATTTTTGTTTCGTCTGACCAGAGAACTTTCCTCCAGAAGGTTTTATCTTTGTCCATGTGATCAGCAGCAAACTTCAGCCGAGTCTTAAGGTGCCTTTTCTGGAGCAAGGGCTTCTTTCTTGCACGGCAGCCTCTCAGTCCATGGCGATGTAAAACACGCTTGACTGTGGAGACTGACACCTGTGTTCCATCAGCTTCCAAATCCTTGCAGACCTGCTTCTTGGTGATTCTTGGTTGACTCTTGACCATCCTGACCAATCTCCTCTCGGCAGCATGTGATAGCTTGCGTTTTCTTCCTGATCGTGGCAGTGACACAACTGTTCCATGCACTTTATACTTGCGTATAATTGTCTGCACAGTTGCTCTTGGGACCTGTAGCTGCTTTGAAATGGCTCCAAGTGACTTCCCTGACTTGTTCAAGTCAATAATTTGCTTTTTCAGATCCACACTGAGTTCCTTTGACTTTCCCATTGTAGCTTTTGTAGCTGAGTCTAATCACTGGGTCAAATGAGCCCTATTTAAATGGGCTCATGAGAAGTCAACAGCTGTAGTCAATCAGAATCACTTACAAGAAGTGAAGAGGCCATGACATGAAGCTAATTTGATTGACACAACTCGCTACATCACCAAAATTTACAAATTTTGTTGCTGTATGTATATTTTTGACCCAGCAGATTTGGTGACATTTTCAGCAGACCCATAATAAATTTATGAAAGAACCAAATTTTATGACTGTTTTTTGTGACAAACATGTATGTGTTCCGATCACTCTATCACAGAAAAATAAGAGTTGTAGAACTTATTGAAAACTCAAGACAGCCATAACATTGTTTTTTTACAAGTGTATGTAAACTTTTGACCACAACTGTAATCAGTCGTAGATATGAGGTAGTGCAGTAAAAGAATAAATTAAGTATAGAAGATAGCAGGTCTATCTATCTATCTATCTATCTATCTATCTATCTATCTATCTATCTATCTATCTATCTATCTATCTATCTATCTATCTATCTATCTATATTATGTTTTATTATATAACAGTTAAATAATACAGGTGTAATTGCAATTTCTTTTTAATTAACAAAAAAAATCGAAACCTTGCAACCACTATCAATATTTCTGACTTCTATCACTCTTTCTGACGTCTATCACTCTTTCCGACTTCTATCACTCTTTCTGGCTTCAATCACTCGTTCTGACTTCTATCATTCTTTCTGACTTCCATCACTCTTTGTGACCTCTTTCACTCTTTCTGACTTCAATCACTCTTTCTGACTTCTATTACTCTTTCTGACTTCCATCACTCTTTCTGACCTCTATCACTCTTTCTGACTTATATCACTCTTTCTGACTTCAATTCCTCTTTCTGATTTCTATCACTCTTTCTGACCTCTATCACTCTTACTGACTTCTATCACTCTTTCTGACTTCAATCAGTCTTTCTGATTTCTATCACTCTTTCTGACCTCTATCACTCTTTCTGATTTCTATCACTCTTTCTGATTTCTATCACTCTTTCTGACTTCTATCACCCTTTCTGACCTCTATCACTCTTTCTGACTTCTATCACTCTTTCTGACTTCCATCACTCTTTCTGACCTCTATCACTCTTTCTGACTTCCATCACTCTTTCTGATTTCTATCACTCTTTCTGAACTCTATCACTCTTTCTGACTTCTATCACTCTTTCTGACTTTTATAACTCTTTCTGACCTCTATCACTCTTTCTGATTTCTATCACTCTTTCTGACCTCTATCACTCTTTCTGACCTCTATCACTCTTTCTGACTTCCATCACTCTTTCTGACCCCTATCAATGTTCCTGACCTCTATCACTCTTTCTGATTTCTATCACTCTTTCTGACCTCTATCACTCTTTCTGACTTCCATCACTCTTTCTGACCCCTATCAATGTTCCTGACCTCTATCACTCTTTCTGATTTCTATCACTCTTTCTGAACTCTATCACTCTTTCTGACTTCTATCACTCTTTCTGACCTCTATCAATCTTTCTGACCTCTATCACTCTTTCTGACTTCTATCACTCTTTCTGACGTCTATCACTCTTTCTGACTTCAATCACTCTTTCTGACTTCTATCACTCTTACTGACTTCTATCAATCTTTCTGACTTCAATCACTCTTTCTGATTTCAATCACTCCTTCTGACTTCTATCACTCTTTCTGACTTCAATCAGTCTTTCTGATTTCTATCACTCTTTCTGACCTCTATCACTCTTTCTGATTTCTATCACTCTTTCTGACTTCTATCACTCTTTCTGACTTCTATCACCCTTTCTGACCTCTATCACTCTTTCTGACTTCTATCACTCTTTCTGACTTTTATAACTCTTTCTGACCTCTATCACTCTTTCTGACTTCCATCACTCTTTCTGACCTCTATCAATGTTCCTGACCTCTATCACTCCTTCTGAACTCTATCACTCTTTCTGACTTCTATCACTCTTTCTGACTTTTATAACTCTTTCTGACCTCTATCACTCTTTCTGACTTCTATCACTCTTTCTGACCTATATCACTCTTTCTGACTTCCATCACTCTTTCTGATTTCTATCACTCTTTCTGAACTCTATCACTCTTTCTGACTTCTATCACTCTTTCTGACTTTTATAACTCTTTCTGACCTCTATCACTCTTTCTGATTTCTATCACTCTTTCTGACCTCTATCACTCTTTCTGACTTCCATCACTCTTTCTGACCCCTATCAATGTTCCTGACCTCTATCACTCTTTCTGATTTCTATCACTCTTTCTGACCTCTATCACTCTTTCTGATTTCTATCACTCTTTCTGAACTCTATCACTCTTTCTGACTTCTATCACTCTTTCTGACTTTTATTACTCTTTCTGACCTCTATCACTCTTTCTGACTTCTATCACACTTCCTGACTTCTATCAGTATTCCTGACTTTTATCACTCTTTCTGACTTCTATCACTCTTTCTGGCTTCAATCACTCTTTCTGACTTCTATCACTCTTTCTGACTTCAATCACTCTTTCTGATTTCTATCACTCTTTCTGACTTCAATTCCTCTTTCTGATTTCTATCACTCTTTCTGACTTCTATCACTCTTTCTGAGTTCTATCACTCTTTCTGACTTTTATCACTCTTTCTGACTTCTATCACCCTTTCTGACCTCTATCACTCTTTCTGACTTCTATCACTCTTTCTGATCTCTATCACTCTTCCTGACTTCTATCACTCTTTCTGACTCCATTCACTCTTTCTGATTTCTATCACTCTTTCTGACTTCTATCACCCTTTCTGACCTCTATCACTCTTTCTGACTTCAATCAGTCTTTCTGATTTCTATCACTCTTTCTGACCTCTATCACTCTTTCTGATTTTTATCACTCTTTCTGACCTCTATCACTCTTCCTGACTTCTATCACACTTCCTGACTTCTATCAGTATTCCTGACTTTTATCACTCTTTCTGACTTCTATCACTCTTTCTGGCTTCAATCACTCTTTCTGACTTCTATCACTCTTTCTGACTTCAATCACTCTTTCTGATTTCTATCACTCTTTCTGACTTCAATTCCTCTTTCTGATTTCTATCACTCTTTCTGACCTCTATCACTCTTACTGACTTCTATCAATCTTTCTGACTTCAATCACTCTTTCTGATTTCAATCACTCCTTCTGACTTCTATCACTCTTTCTGACTTCCATCACTCTTTCTGACCTCTATCAATGTTCCTGACCTCTATCACTCCTTCTGAACTCTATCACTCTTTCTGACTTTTATAACTCTTTCTGACCTCTATCACTCTTTCTGACTTCTATCACTCTTTCTGACCTCTATCACTCTTTCTGACTTCTATCACTCTTTCTGACTTTTATAACGAGACTAGGAGCACCCACCACCACAGCTCCACCACCACAGCTTGCTGGGCATGGCTTCCACCACTATAATATATATATATATATATATATATATATATATATATATATATTAGGGGTGTCACGATTCTCTAAATCCTCGATTCGATTTCATTTTCGATTTGAGGGTCACGATTCGATTCGATTCTCGATTTTCTTGTTTTTTTTTCTTGTTATTATTTTATGCCTCATAAAATTTAAATAATATATTTATTATTATTATTATTATTATTATAAATATTATAAATATTATTATTATTATTTATTAAGATATATATGGTAATGCCATCTAGTGACTTTTTTTGGTAGCAACAGTGTGCACTATTAAAACAAGCAGTTTATCAGAGCTGTGTGTGGATGGCTGGTGAAACTGCTCATTACATGAAGCTGCAGTTCTTCATCCAACCACTAGCAGCAGCACAAGCCCCGCTCTCTTCACTCAGTCACTACTTCAGTACAGCCCAGCCACGGGCTACAGAGCTCAGCCAGTCCGTTTTTACTGTTTCTGTAAACAAATAAAGGTTTTAACCCCACTAACCGGATAATACAGCTCACTACAGTTCATCTTTCAGCCCAAGCAGCTAACAGCAGCAGGTTAGAACAGCCGACACGGAGGCACTGCTCGGATTACATTATAAACAGGTCAGTTAGCGCGCTGCTAACCTCAGGATGTTTATAACTACGGAGTTTAGTGGACACACCACGGCCGCCAGGTAAGTCTTTTAAAGGCTACTGAAGACTATTAAAGGCTATTAGAGTGTAACCCCTGGCTCCCAGGGGTTACAAGAGGTTATTGAAAGCATTATTGGGGGGCAGAAATCAGTACAGGCTGGTTAGATAAGTGATGTGGGTATTGTCTTATAAATATTTACACATAACTTATATCTCTCCTGAAAAGCTTTTATTTTAGTCAGAAACACGCTTGTGTTTACTTTATCTGAGAGAAAGATGTTTTTTTTAATTCAATGGAAAGCAACAGGTGTAGTCAATTATAAGTTTAAGATTTTTAATCCACCTCACTGTGATCTATAGTCAGTGTTCTCAAGTCACACTGACACGCATTTCAGCGAGTTCACACGCTCTCACCTGCGCGCACCCACCCCTCCGTTAGATACAGATACAAAACCTGCGCGCCCAACCCCCGCCTCCCCTCCCCCGTTGGACAGATAAAAACAGTGATCACACTCCCGCCGACTGCGCTCATGCAGTGGCTATCTCTATTTAAATGAATAGGATGCGCTGTGTTGGTGCCGCGCCATTTGCGTAGCGCGCTGCGCTATTTGCGTAGCGCGCGCGGGAGGGATCGTCGATCCTCTTTTTGACTTCGATACTCGAGATCGTGACCTCATTTCGATTCGATTTCGATAAAATATCGAGATCGTGACACCCCTAATATATATATATATATATATATATATATATATATATATATATATATATATATATATATATATATATATATATACTGTATATACATACATGTACATACATGTACACAATTTAATGCAATTACTGCAATAAAGGAAAAAAAAAAAATCCAAAAGTGCCATTCCAGAAAAACAAGTATTTTAATCTTTGATTTAAAAATATCTAAAGTCAGGGCTTTTCTAACGTTTTCATTCAGTTACTTCTGTTTAGGAGCGGCATGTACACAGGACTAACTACACTAGCACATAAATGTGTTTAAACTGTTAATATAGTATTCAGTAAAATACTTGTACAGATTCAGCTTCTCTGCTGTTCAGAAGTTTAAATCGCGCTACGTTTAACCGGTAGCAACGCAGTTTTCCGCCTTCTTTTGACAGATCCGTTAAGGTGATTTGGTTGCAATAATAAATGATGGACAGCTTGGTCTGTCTGAGGATTGGCTTGATAAAAAGTTATTGACATCGAAAGTGTAGTCTCTGATTGGCTGCATTCGAAAATGATTGACACATGTTCCACCCTTTAGCCACGCCCACTGGGGCTCCGGCCTGCAGCATTACCTTTCTCAAAAAAGCCCAACGGTTACTTTGCAGCGTGTACGTTGGGCAAGCTTGAGATTTGTAGTGTTAGTTAGTATTTTTAAACTCATTCCTTATCTTGATCTCTGATTTACTTAAATGCAGGTTCTGGACAAACAAATCCTTTTTTTTTTTTTTTTTACAGATTATAGCAGTAATTCATGTGGATTATATGTTTAGGTTGGGGCTGAAGCTTAATAATTTCAGTAACTGTAGCTTGTGAAATTGAGACCAGTGAAATGAACTAAATCGTCTTTTAAACGTTGTTTTTCAGGTGGAGATGGACACACTGTTTACTGTACTGTAGGTCAGCTGGAAACTTGTGTGTTTTTGAACCTTTGAACTGCTATTGACTTGTTACAGTGTTTTAAGTAAATAAAAAGTCATGATGTACCGTATTTATTTTAATAAGTAATACATTAGTTGTTTATTTTCATGTGTTTATTTTAATTTTAATTTTAATTGAATGTGCGTACAGATTTTAAAACAATTACATGCAACAAGAACATTAAAATGCCATATGGGGTGAACATTAAGAGTAATAAACATAGTACGTTTTATTGTATAACAGAGATAGATAGATAGATAGATAGATAGATAGATAGATAGATAGATAGATAAATAGATAGAGAGCACAGTAAGGAATATAAGACTCTAAACTATAAAATTCTTAAATTGAGATTTAAAAATATATGCATAAATATATACATATAAAAACTATACAAATGTAGACGTAATCAGTCGTAGATATGAGGTAGTGCAATCTATCTATATTATGTTTTATTATATAACAGTTAAATAATACAGGTGTAATTGCAATTTCTTTTTAATTAACAAAAAAAATCGAAACCTTGCAACCACTATCAATATTTCTGACTTCTATCACTCTTTCTGACGTCTATCACTCTTTCTGACTTCAATTCCTCTTTCTGACCTCTATCACTCTTTCTGACTTCCATCACTCTTTCTGACCCCTATCAATGTTCCTGACCTCTATCACTCTTTCTGATTTCTATCACTCTTTCTGACTTCTATCACTCTTTCTGACCTCTATCAATCTTTCTGACCTCTATCACTCTTTCTGACTTCTATCACTCTTTCTGACGTCTATCACTCTTTCTGACTTCAATCACTCTTTCTGACTTCTATTACTCTTTCTGACCTCTATCACTCTTTCTGACTTCTATCACTCTTTCTGACTTCAATCACTCTTTCTGATTTCTATCACTCTTTCTGACTTCAATTCCTCTTTCTGATTTCTATCACTCTTTCTGACCTCTATCACTCTTACTGACTTCTATCAATCTTTCTGACTTCAATCACTCTTTCTGATTTCAATCACTCCTTCTGACTTCTATCACTCTTTCTGACTTCAATCAGTCTTTCTGATTTCTATCACTCTTTCTGACCTCTATAACTCTTTCTGATTTCTATCACTCTTTCTGACTTCTATCACCCTTTCTGACCTCTATCACTCTTTCTGACTTCTATCACTCTTTCTGACTTCTATCACTCTTTCTGACTTTTATAACTCTTTCTGACCTCTATCACTCTTTCTGACTTCCATCACTCTTTCTGACCTCTATCAATGTTCCTGACCTCTATCACTCCTTCTGAACTCTATCACTCTTTCTGACTTCTATCACTCTTTCTGACCTCTATCACTCTTTCTGACTTCCATCACTCTTTCTGATTTCTATCACTCTTTCTGAACTCTATCACTCTTTCTGACTTCTATCACTCTTTCTGACTTTTATAACTCTTTCTGACCTCTATCACTCTTTCTGATTTCTATCACTCTTTCTGACCTCTATCACTCTTTCTGACTTCCATCACTCTTTCTGACCCCTATCAATGTTCCTGACCTCTATCACTCTTTCTGATTTCTATCACTCTTTCTGACCTCTATCACTCTTTCTGATTTCTATCACTCTTTCTGAACTCTATCACTCTTTCTGACTTCTATCACTCTTTCTGACTTCTATCACACTTCCTGACTTCTATCAGTATTCCTGACTTTTATCACTCTTTCTGACTTTTATCACTCTTTCTGGCTTCAATCACTCTTTCTGACTTCTATCACTCTTTCTGACTTCAATCACTCTTTCTGATTTCTATCACTCTTTCTGACTTCAATTCCTCTTTCTGATTTCTATCACTCTTTCTGACTTCTATCACTCTTTCTGACCTCTATCACTCTTTCTGACTTCTATCACACTTCCTGACTTCTATCAGTATTCCTGACTTTTATCACTCTTTCTGACTTCTATCACTCTTTCTGACTTTTATCACTCTTTCTGACTTCTATCACCCTTTCTGACCTCTATCACTCTTTCTGACTTCTATCACTCTTTCTGATTTCTATCACTCTTTCTGACTTCTATCACTCTTTCTGACTTCTATCACTCTTTCTGATCTCTATCACTCTTTCTGACTCCATTCACTCTTTCTGATTTCTATCACTCTTTCTGACTTCTATCACCCTTTCTGACCTCTATCACTCTTTCTGACTTCAATCAGTCTTTCTGATTTCTATCACTCTTTCTGACCTCTATCACTCTTTCTGATTTTTATCACTCTTTCTGACCTCTATCACTCTTCCTGACTTCTATCACACTTCCTGACTTCTATCAGTATTCCTGACTTTTATCACTCTTTCTGACTTCTATCACTCTTTCTGGCTTCAATCACTCTTTCTGACTTCAATCACTCTTTCTGATTTCAATCACTCCTTCTGACTTCTATCACTCTTTCTGACTTCCATCACTCTTTCTGACCTCTATCAATGTTCCTGACCTCTATCACTCCTTCTGAACTCTATCACTCTTTCTGACTTTTATAACTCTTTCTGACCTCTATCACTCTTTCTGACCTCTATCACTCTTTCTGACCTCTATCACTCTTTCTGACTTCTATCACTCTTTCTGACTTTTATAACTCTTTCTGACCTCTATCACTCTTTCTGACTTCTATCACTCTTTCTGACCTCTATCACTCTTTCTGACTTCCATCACTCTTTCTGACCCCTATCAATGTTCCTGACCTCTATCACTCTTTCTGATTTCTATCACTCTTTCTGACTTCAACCCCTCTTTCTGATTTCTATCACTCTTTCTGACCTCTATCACTCTTTCTGACCTCTATCACTCTTCCTGACTTCTATCAATCTTTCTGACTTCAATCACTCTTTCTGATTTCAATCACTCCTTCTGACCTCTATCACTCTTCCTGACTTCTATCACTCTTTCTGACTTCTATCACTCTTTCTGACTTCTATCACTCTTTCTGGCTTCAATCACTGTTTCTGACTTCAATCACTCTTTCTGATTTCTATCACGCTTTCTGACCTCTATCACTCTTTCTGACCTCTATCACTCTTTCTGACTTCTATTACTCTTTCTGACTTTTATAACACTTTCTGACCTCTATCACTCTTTCTGACTTCTATCACTCTTTCTGACCTCTATCACTCTTTCTGACTTCTATCACTCTTTCTGACCTCTATCACTCTTTCTGACTTCCATCACTCTTTCTGATTTCTATCACTCTTTCTGAACTCTATCACTCTTTCTGACTTCTATCACTCTTTCTGACTTTTATAACTCTTTCTGACCTCTATCACTCTTTCTGATTTCTATCACTCTTTCTGACCTCTATCACTCTTTCTGACTTCCATCACTCTTTCTGACCCCTATCAATGTTCCTGACCTCTATCACTCTTTCTGATTTCTATCACTCTTTCTGACCTCTATCACTCTTTCTGATTTCTATCACTCTTTCTGAACTCTATCACTCTTTCTGACTTCTATCACTCTTTCTGACTTCTATCACACTTCCTGACTTCTATCAGTATTCCTGACTTTTATCACTCTTTCTGACTTCTATCACTCTTTCTGGCTTCAATCACTCTTTCTGACTTCTATCACTCTTTCTGACTTCAATCACTCTTTCTGATTTCTATCACTCTTTCTGACTTCAATTCCTCTTTCTGATTTCTATCACTCTTTCTGACTTCTATCACTCTTTCTGAACTCTATCACTCTTTCTGACTTCTATCACTCTTTCTGACTTTTATTACTCTTTCTGACCTCTATCACCCTTTCTGACTTCTATCACACTTCCTGACTTCTATCAGTATTCCTGACTTTTATCACTCTTTCTGACTTCTATCACTCTTTCTGACTTTTATCACTCTTTCTGACTTCTATCACCCTTTCTGACCTCTATCACTCTTTCTGACTTCTATCACTCTTTCTGATTTCTATCACTCTTTCTGACTTCTATCACTCTTTCTGACTTCTATCACTCTTTCTGATCTCTATCACTCTTTCTGACTCCATTCACTCTTTCTGATTTCTATCACTCTTTCTGACTTCTATCACCCTTTCTGACCTCTATCACTCTTTCTGACTTCAATCAGTCTTTCTGATTTCTATCACTCTTTCTGACCTCTATCACTCTTTCTGATTTTTATCACTCTTTCTGACCTCTATCACTCTTCCTGACTTCTATCACACTTCCTGACTTCTATCAGTATTCCTGACTTTTATCACTCTTTCTGACTTCTATCACTCTTTCTGGCTTCAATCACTCTTTCTGACTTCAATCACTCTTTCTGATTTCAATCACTCCTTCTGACTTCTATCACTCTTTCTGACTTCCATCACTCTTTCTGACCTCTATCAATGTTCCTGACCTCTATCACTCCTTCTGAACTCTATCACTCTTTCTGACTTTTATAACTCTTTCTGACCTCTATCACTCTTTCTGACCTCTATCACTCTTTCTGACCTCTATCACTCTTTCTGACTTCTATCACTCTTTCTGACTTTTATAACTCTTTCTGACCTCTATCACTCTTTCTGACTTCTATCACTCTTTCTGACCTCTATCACTCTTTCTGACTTCCATCACTCTTTCTGACCCCTATCAATGTTCCTGACCTCTATCACTCTTTCTGATTTCTATCACTCTTTCTGACTTCAACCCCTCTTTCTGATTTCTATCACTCTTTCTGACCTCTATCACTCTTTCTGACCTCTATCACTCTTCCTGACTTCTATCAATCTTTCTGACTTCAATCACTCTTTCTGATTTCAATCACTCCTTCTGACCTCTATCACTCTTCCTGACTTCTATCACTCTTTCTGACTTCTATCACTCTTTCTGACTTCTATCACTCTTTCTGGCTTCAATCACTGTTTCTGACTTCAATCACTCTTTCTGATTTCTATCACGCTTTCTGACCTCTATCACTCTTTCTGACCTCTATCACTCTTTCTGACTTCTATTACTCTTTCTGACTTTTATAACACTTTCTGACCTCTATCACTCTTTCTGACTTCTATCACTCTTTCTGACCTCTATCACTCTTTCTGACTTCCATCACTCTTTCTGACCCCTATCAATGTTCCTGACCTCTATCACTCTTTCTGATTTCTATCACTCTTTCTGACTTCAACCCCTCTTTCTGATTTCTATCACTCTTTCTGACCTCTATCACTCTTTCTGACCTCTATCACTCTTCCTGACTTCTATCACTCTTTCTGACTTCAATCAGTCTTTCTGATTTCTATCACTCTTCCTGACCTCTATCACTCTTTCTGATTTCTATCACTCTTTCTGACTTCTATCACTCTTTCTGACTTCTATCACTCTTTCTGACTTCTATCACTCTTTCTGACCTCTATCACTCTTTCTGATTTCTATCACTCTTTCTGAACTCTATCACTCTTTCTGACTTCTATCACTCTTTCTGACTTTTATAACTCTTTCTGACCTCTATCACTCTTTCTGACTTCTATCACTCTTTCTGAACTCTATCACTCTTTCTGACTTCTATCACTCTTTCTGACTTTTATAACTCTTTCTGACCTCTATCACTCTTTCTGACTTCTATCACTCTTTCTGACCTCTATCACTCTTTCTGACTTCTATCACTCTTTCTGACCTCTATCACTCTTTCTGATTTCAATCAGTCTTTCTGATTTCTATCACTCTTTCTGACCTCTATCACTCTTTCTGATTTTTATCACTCTTTCTGACCTCTATCACTCTTCCTGACTTCTATCAGTATTCCTGACTTCTATCAGTATTCCTGACTTTTATCACTCTTTCTGACTTCTATCACTCTTTCTGGCTTCAATCACTCTTTCTGGCTTCAATCACTCTTTCTGACTTCTATCACTCTTTCTGACTTCAATCACTCTTTCTGATTTCTATCACTCTTTCTGACTTCAATTCCTCTTTCTGATTTCTATCACTCTTTCTGACCTCTATCACTCTTACTGACTTCTATCAATCTTTCTGACTTCAATCACTCTTTCTGATTTCAATCACTCCTTCTGACTTCTATCACTCTTTCTGACTTCAATCAGTCTTTCTGATTTCTATCACTCTTTCTGATTTCTATCACTCTTTCTGACTTCTATCACTCTTTCTGACTTCTATCACTCTTTCTGACCTCTATCACTCTTTCTGACCTATATCACTCTTTCTGACCTTTATCACTCTTTCTGACTTCTATTACTCTTTCTGACTTTTATAACTCTTTCTGACCTCTATCACTCTTTCTGACTTCTATCACTCTTTCTGACCTCTATCACTCTTCCTGACTTCTATCACTCTTTCTGACTTCTATCACCCTTTCTGACCTCTATCACTCTTTCTGACTTCTATCACTCTTTCTGACTTTTATAACTCTTTCTGACCTCTATCACTCTTTCTGACTTCTATCACTCTTTCTGACCTCTATCACTCTTTCTGACCCCTATCAATGTTCCTGACCTCTATCACTCTTTCTGATTTCTATAACTCTTTCTGACTTCAACCCCTCTTTCTGATTTCTATCACTCTTTCTGACTTTTATAACTCTTTCTGACCTCTATCACTCTTTCTGACTTCTTTCACTCTTTCTGACTTCCATCACTCTTTCTGATTTCTATCACTCTTTCTGAACTCTATCACTCTTTCTGACTTCTATCACTCTTTCTGACTTCTATCACTCTTCCTGACTTCTATCACTCTTTCTGATTTCTATCACTCTTTCTGACTTCTATCACTCTTTCTGGCTTCAATCACTGTTTCTGACTTCAATCACTCTTTCTGATTTCTATCACGCTTTCTGACCTCTATCACTCTTTCTGACCTCTATCACTCTTTCTGACTTCTATTACTCTTTCTGACTTTTATAACTCTTTCTGACCTCTATCACTCTTTCTGACTTCCATCACTCTTTCTGACCCCTATCAATGTTCCCGACCTCTATCACTCTTTCTGATTTCTATCACTCTTTCTGACTTCAACCCCTCTTTCTGATTTCTATCACTCTTTCTGACCTCTATCACTCTTTCTGACCTCTATCACTCTTCCTGACTTCTATCACTCTTTCTGACTTCAATCAGTCTTTCTGATTTCTATCACTCTTTCTGACCTCTATCACTCTTTCTGACCTCTATCACTCTTTCTGATTTCTATCACTCTTTCTGAACTCTATCACTCTTTCTGACTTCTATTACTCTTTCTGACTTTTATAACTCTTTCTGACCTCTATCACTCTTTCTGACTTCTATCACTCTTTCTGAACTCTATCACTCTCTCTGACTTCTATCACTCTTTCTGACTTTTATAACTCTTTCTGACCTCTATCACTCTTTCTGACTTCTATCACTCTTTCTGACCTCTATCACTCTTTCTGACCTCTATCACTCTTTCTGACCTCTATCACTCTTGCTGACTTCAATCACTCTTGCTGACTTAAATCAGTCTTTCTGATTTCTATCACTCTTTCTGACCTCTATCACTCTTTCTGATTTCTATCACTCTTTTTGACTTCTACCACTCTTTCTGACTTCTACCACTCTTTCTGACTTCTATCACTCTTTCTGACTTCTATCACTCTTTCTGACTTTTATAACTCTTTCTGACCTCTATCACTCTTTCTGACTTCTATCACTCTTTCTGAACTCTATCACTCTTTCTGATTTCTATCACTCTTTCTGACTTCTATCACTCTTTCTGATCTCTATCACTCTTCCTGACTTCTATCACTCTTTCTGACTCCATTCACTCTTTCTGACTTCTATCACTCTTTCTGATTTCTATCACTCTTTCTGACTTCAATCAGTCTTTCTGACTTCTATCACTCTTTCTGGCTTCAATCACTCTTTCTGGCTTCAATCACTCTTTCTGACTTCTATCACTCTTTCTGACTTCAATCACTCTTTCTGACTTCTATCACTCTTTCTGACTTCAATCACTCTTTCTGATTTCTATCACTCTTTCTGGCTTCAATCACTCTTTCTGACTTCTATCACTCTTTCTGACCTCTATCACTCTTACTGACTTCTATCAATCTTTCTGACTTCAATCACTCTTTCTGATTTCAATCACTCCTTCTGACTTCTATCACTCTTTCTGACTTCAATCAGTCTTTCTGATTTCTATCACTCTTTCTGATTTCTATCACTCTTTCTGACTTCTATCACTCTTTCTGACTTCTATCACTCTTTCTGACCTCTATCACTCTTTCTGACCTATATCACTCTTTCTGACCTTTATCACTCTTTCTGACTTCTATTACTCTTTCTGACTTTTATAACTCTTTCTGACCTCTATCACTCTTTCTGACTTCTATCACTCTTTCTGACCTCTATCACTCTTCCTGACTTCTATCACTCTTTCTGACTTCTATCACCCTTTCTGACCTCTATCACTCTTTCTGACTTCTATCACTCTTTCTGACTTTTATAACTCTTTCTGACCTCTATCACTCTTTCTGACTTCTATCACTCTTTCTGACCTCTATCACTCTTTCTGACCCCTATCAATGTTCCTGACCTCTATCACTCTTTCTGATTTCTATAACTCTTTCTGACTTCAACCCCTCTTTCTGATTTCTATCACTCTTTCTGACTTTTATAACTCTTTCTGACCTCTATCACTCTTTCTGACTTCTTTCACTCTTTCTGACTTCCATCACTCTTTCTGATTTCTATCACTCTTTCTGACCTCTATCACTCTTTCTGACTTCTATCACTCTTTCTGACTTCTATCACTCTTCCTGACTTCTATCACTCTTTCTGATTTCTATCACTCTTTCTGACTTCTATCACTCTTTCTGGCTTCAATCACTGTTTCTGACTTCAATCACTCTTTCTGATTTCTATCACGCTTTCTGACCTCTATCACTCTTTCTGACCTCTATCACTCTTTCTGACTTCTATTACTCTTTCTGACTTTTATAACTCTTTCTGACCTCTATCACTCTTTCTGACTTCCATCACTCTTTCTGACCCCTATCAATGTTCCCGACCTCTATCACTCTTTCTGATTTCTATCACTCTTTCTGACTTCAACCCCTCTTTCTGATTTCTATCACTCTTTCTGACCTCTATCACTCTTTCTGACCTCTATCACTCTTCCTGACTTCTATCACTCTTTCTGACTTCAATCAGTCTTTCTGATTTCTATCACTCTTTCTGACCTCTATCACTCTTTCTGATTTCTATCACTCTTTCTGACTTCTATCACTCTTTCTGACCTCTATCACTCTTTCTGACCTCTATCACTCTTTCTGAACTCTATCACTCTTTCTGACTTCTATTACTCTTTCTGACTTTTATAACTCTTTCTGACCTCTATCACTCTTTCTGACTTCTATCACTCTTTCTGAACTCTATCACTCTTTCTGACTTCTATCACTCTTTCTGACTTTTATCACTCTTTCTGACTTTTATAACTCTGACCTCTATCACTCTTTCTGACTTCTATCACTCTTTCTGACCTCGATCACTCTTTCTGACTTCCATCACTCTTTCTGACCCCTATCAATGTTCCTGACCTCTATCACTCTTTCTGATTTCTATCACTCTTTCTGACTTCCATCACTCTTTCTGACCCCTATCAATGTTCCTGACCTCTATCACTCTTTCTGACTTCAACCCCTCTTTCTGATTTCTATCACTCTTTCTGACCTCTATCACTCTTCCTGACCTCTATCACTCTTTCTGACTTCTATCACTCTTTCTGACCTCTATCACTCTTTCTGACCTCTATCACTCTTTCTGACCTCTATCACTCTTGCTGACTTCAATCACTCTTGCTGACTTCAATCAGTCTTTCTGATTTCTATCACTCTTTCTGACCTCTATCACTCTTTCTGATTTCTATCACTCTTTCTGACTTCTACCACTCTTTCTGACTTCTACCACTCTTTCTGACTTCTATCACTCTTTCTGACTTTTATAACTCTTTCTGACCTCTATCACTCTTTCTGACTTCTATCACTCTTTCTGACTTCAATCAGTCTTTCTGATTTCTATCACTCTTTCTGATTTCTATCACTCTTTCTGACTTCTATCACTCTTTCTGACCCCTATCAATGTTCCTGACCTCTATCACTCTTTCTGATTTCTATCACTCTTTCTGACTTCAACCCCTCTTTCTGATTTCTATCACTCTTTCTGACCTCAATCACTCTTTCTGACCTCTATCACTCTTCCTGACTTCTATCACTCTTTCTGACTTCTATCACCCTTTCTGACCTCTATCACTCTTTCTGACTTCTATCACTCTTTCTGACTTTTATAACTCTTTCTGACCTCTATCACTCTTTCTGACTTCTATCACTCTTTCTGACTTTTATAACTCTGACCTCTATCACTCTTTCTGACTTCTATCACTCTTTCTGACCTCGATCACTCTTTCTGACTTCCATCACTCTTTCTGACCCCTATCAATGTTCCTGACCTCTATCACTCTTTCTGATTTCTATCACTCTTTCTGACTTCAACCCCTCTTTCTGATTTCTATCACTCTTTCTGACCTCTATCACTCTTTCTGACTTCCATCACTCTTTCTGACCCCTATCAATGTTCCTGACCTCTATCACTCTTTCTGACTTCAACCCCTCTTTCTGATTTCTATCACTCTTTCTGACCTCTATCACTCTTCCTGACCTCTATCACTCTTTCTGACTTCTATCACTCTTTCTGACCTCTATCACTCTTTCTGACCTATATCACTCTTTCTGACCTTTATCACTCTTTCTGACTTCTATTACTCTTTCTGACTTTTATTACTCTTTCTGACTTTTATAACTCTTTCTGACCTCTATCACTCTTCCTGACCTCTATCACTCTTTCTGACTTCAATCAGTCTTTCTGATTTCTATCACTCTTTCTGACTTCTATCACTCTTTCTGACTTCTATCACTCTTTCTGACTTTTATAACTCTTTCTGACCTCTATCACTCTTTCTGACTTCTATCACTCTTTCTGAACTCTATCACTCTTTCTTACTTCTATCACTCTTTCTGACTTTTATAACTCTTTCTGACCTCTATCACTCTTTCTGACTTCTATCACTCTTTCTGACCTCTATCACTCTTTCTGACTTCTATCACTCTTTCTGACCTCTATCACTCTTTCTGACTTCTATCACTCTTTCTGACCTCTATCACTCTTTCTGACCTATATCACTCTTTCTGACCTTTATCACTCTTTCTGACTTCTATTACTCTTTCTGACTTTTATCACCCTTTCTGACCTCTATCACTCTTTCTGACTTCTATCACTCTTTCTGACTTTTATAACTCTTTCTGACCTCTATCACTCTTTCTGACTTCTATCACTCTTTCTGACCTCTATCACTCTTTCTGACCCCTATCAATGTTCCTGACCTCTATCACTCTTTCTGATTTCTATAACTCTTTCTGACTTCAACCCCTCTTTCTGATTTCTATCACTCTTTCTGACTTTTATAACTCTTTCTGACCTCTATCACTCTTTCTGACTTCTATCACTCTTTCTGACTTCCATCACTCTTTCTGATTTCTATCACTCTTTCTGACCTCTATCACTCTTTCTGACTTCTATCACTCTTTCTGACTTCTATCACTCTTCCTGACTTCTATCACTCTTTCTGATTTCTATCACTCTTTCTGACTTCTATCACTCTTTCTGGCTTCAATTACTGTTTCTGACTTCAATCACTCTTTCTGATTTCTATCACGCTTTCTGACCTCTATCACTCTTTCTGACCTCTATCACTCTTTCTGACTTCTATTACTCTTTCTGACTTTTATAACTCTTTCTGACCTCTATCACTTTTTCTGACTTCCATCACTCTTTCTGACCCCTATCAATGTTCCCGACCTCTATCACTCTTTCTGATTTCTATCACTCTTTCTGACTTCAACCCCTCTTTCTGATTTCTATCACTCTTTCTGACCTCTATCACTCTTTCTGACCTCTATCACTCTTCCTGACTTCTATCACTCTTTCTGACTTCTATCACTCTTTCTGACTTCAATCAGTCTTTCTGATTTCTATCACTCTTTCTGACCTCTATCACTCTTTCTGATTTCTATCACTCTTTCTGACTTCTATCACTCTTTCTGACTTCTATCACTCTTTCTGACCTCTATCACTCTTTCTGATTTCTATCACTCTTTCTGAACTCTATCACTCTTTCTGACTTCTATCACTCTTTCTGACCTCTATCACTCTTTCTGACCTCTATCACTCTTTCTGACTTCTATCACTCTTTCTGACCTCTATCACTCTTTCTGACTTCTATCACTCTTTCTGACCTCTATCACTCTTTCTGACCTATATCACTCTTTCTGACCTTTATCACTCTTTCTGACTTCTATTACTCTTTCTGACTTTTATAACTCTTTCTGACCTCTATCACTCTTTCTGACCTCTATCACTCTTCCTGACCTCTATCACTCTTTCTGACTTCAATCAGTCTTTCTGATTTCTATCACTCTTTCTGACTTCTATCACTCTTTCTGACTTCTATCACTCTTTCTGACTTTTATAACTCTTTCTGACCTCTATCACTCTTTCTGACTTCTATCACTCTTTCTGAACTCTATCACTCTTTCTTACTTCTATCACTCTTTCTGACTTTTATAACTCTTTCTGACCTCTATCACTCTTTCTGACTTCTATCACTCTTTCTGACCTCTATCACTCTTTCTGACTTCTATCACTCTTTCTGACCTCTATCACTCTTTCTGACTTCTATCACTCTTTCTGACCTCTATCACTCTTTCTGACCTATATCACTCTTTCTGACCTTTATCACTCTTTCTGACTTCTATTACTCTTTCTGACTTTTATAACTCTTTCTGACCTCTACCACTCTTTCTGACTTCTATCACTCTTTCTGACCTCTATCACTCTTTCTGACTTCTATTACTCTTTCTGACTTTTATAACTCTTTCTGACCTCTATCACTCTTTCTGACCTCTATCACTCTTCCTGACTTCTATAACTCTTTCTGACTTTTATCACCCTTTCTGACCTCTATCACTCTTTCTGACTTCTATCACTCTTTCTGACTTTTATAACTCTTTCTGACCTCTATCACTCTTTCTGACTTCTATCACTCTTTCTGACCTCTATCACTCTTTCTGACCCCTATCAATGTTCCTGACCTCTATCACTCTTTCTGATTTCTATAACTCTTTCTGACTTCAATCAGTCTTTCTGATTTCTATCACTCTTTCTGACCTCTATCACTCTTTCTGATTTCTATCACTCTTTTTGACTTCTACCACTCTTTCTGACTTCTACCACTCTTTCTGACTTCTATCACTCTTTCTGACTTTTATAACTCTTTCTGACCTCTATCACTCTTTCTGACCTCTATCACTCTTTCTGACCTCTATCACTCTTCCTGACTTCTATAACTCTTTCTGACTTTTATCACCCTTTCTGACCTCTATCACTCTTTCTGACTTCTATCACTCTTTCTGACTTTTATAACTCTTTCTGACCTCTATCACTCTTTCTGACTTCTATCACTCTTTCTGACCTCTATCACTCTTTCTGACCCCTATCAATGTTCCTGACCTCTATCACTCTTTCTGATTTCTATAACTCTTTCTGACTTCAATCAGTCTTTCTGATTTCTATCACTCTTTCTGACCTCTATCACTCTTTCTGATTTCTATCACTCTTTTTGACTTCTACCACTCTTTCTGACTTCTACCACTCTTTCTGACTTCTATCACTCTTTCTGACTTTTATAACTCTTTCTGACCTCTATCACTCTTTCTGACTTCTATCACTCTTTCTGACCTCTATCACTCTTTCTGACTTCCATCACTCTTTCTGACCCCTATCAATGTTCCTGACCTCTATCACTCTTTCTGATTTCTATCACTCTTTCTGATTTCTATCACTCTTTCTGACCTCTTTCACTCTTTCTGACTTCAATCACTCTTTCTGACTTCTATCACTCTTTCTGATCTCTATCACTCTTTCTGACTTCTATCACTCTTTCTGACTTTTATAACTCTTTCTGACCTCTATCACTCTTTCTGATTTCTATCACTCTTTCTGATTTCTATCACTCTTTCTGACTTCTATCACTCTTTCTGACCTCTATCACTCTTTCTGATTTCTATCACTCTTTCTGATTTCTATCACTCTTTCTGACCTCTTTCACTCTTTCTGACTTCAATCACTCTTTCTAACTTCTATTACTCTTTCTGACTTCCATCACTCTTTCTGACCTCTATCACTCTTTCTGACTTCCATCACTCTTTCTGACCTCTATCACTCTTTCTGACTTCCATCACTCTTTCTGACCTCTTTCACTCTTTCTGACTTCAATCACTCTTTCTGACTTCTATTACTCTTTCTGATCTCTATCACTCTTTCTGACCTCTATCACTCTTTCTGACTTCCATCACTCTTTCTGACCTCTTTCACTCTTTCTGACTTCAATCACTCTTTCTGACTTCTATTACTCTTTCTGATCTCTATCACTCTTTCTGATTTCTATCACTCTTTCTGATTTCTATCACTCTTTCTAACTTCTATTACTCTTTCTGACTTCCATCACTCTTTCTGACCTCTATCACTCTTTCTGACTTCCATCACTCTTTCTGACCTCTATCACTCTTTCTGACTTCCATCACTCTTTCTGACCTCTTTCACTCTTTCTGACTTCTACCACTCTTTCTGACTTCTACCACTCTTTCTGACTTCTACCACTCTTTCTGACTTCTATCACTCTTTCTGACTTCTATCACTCTTTCTGACTTTTATAACTCTTTCTGACCTCTATCACTCTTTCTGACCTCTATCACTCTTTCTGACTTCAATCACTCTTTCTGACTTCTATTACTCTTTCTGACCTCTATCACTCTTTCTGACTTCTATCACGCTTTCTGACCTCTATCACTCTTTCTGACCTCTATCACTCTTTCTGACTTCTATTACTCTTTCTGACTTTTATAACTCTTTCTGACCTCTATCACTCTTTCTGACTTCCATCACTCTTTCTGACCCCTATCAATGTTCCCGACCTCTATCACTCTTTCTGATTTCTATCACTCTTTCTGACTTCAACCCCTCTTTCTGATTTCTATCACTCTTTCTGACCTCTATCACTCTTTCTGACCTCTATCACTCTTCCTGACTTCTATCACTCTTTCTGACTTCTATCACTCTTTCTGACTTCAATCAGTCTTTCTGATTTCTATCACTCTTTCTGACCTCTATCACTCTGTCTGATTTCTATCACTCTTTCTGACTTCTATCACTCTTTCTGACTTCTATCACTCTTTCTGACCTCTATCACTCTTTCTGATTTCTATCACTCTTTCTGAACTCTATCACTCTTTCTGACTTCTATCACTCTTTCTGACTTTTATAACTCTTTCTGACCTCTATCACTCTTTCTAACTTCTATCACTCTTTCTGAACTCTATCACTCTTTCTGACTTCTATCACTCTTTCTGACTTTTATAACTCTTTCTGACCTCTATCACTCTTTCTGACTTCTATCACTCTTTCTGACCTCTATCACTCTTTCTGACCTCTATCACTCTTGCTGACTTCAATCACTCTTGCTGACTTCAATCAGTCTTTCTGATTTCTATCACTCTTTCTGACCTCTATCACTCTTTCTGATTTCTATCACTCTTTTTGACTTCTACCACTCTTTCTGACTTCTACCACTCTTTCTGACTTCTATCACTCTTTCTGACTTTTATAACTCTTTCTGACCTCTATCACTCTTTCTGACTTCTATCACTCTTTCTGACCTCTATCACTCTTTCTGACTTCCATCACTCTTTCTGACCCCTATCAATGTTCCTGACCTCTATCACTCTTTCTGACCTCTATCACTCTTTCTGATTTCTATCACTCTTTCTGATTTCTATCACTCTTTCTGACCTCTTTCACTCTTTCTGACTTCAATCACTCTTTCTGACTTCTATTACTCTTTCTGATCTCTATCACTCTTTCTGACTTCTATCACTCTTTCTGACTTTTATAACTCTTTCTGACCTCTATCACTCTTTCTGACTTCTATCACTCTTTCTGACTTCTATCACTCTTTCTGACCTCTATCACTCTTTCTGATTTCTATCACTCTTTCTGACCTCTTTCACTCTTTCTGACTTCAATCACTCTTTCTAACTTCTATTACTCTTTCTGACTTCCATCACTCTTTCTGACCTCTATCACTCTTTCTGACCTCTTTCACTCTTTCTGACTTCAATCACTCTTTCTGACTTCTATTACTCTTTCTGATCTCTATCACTCTTTCTGATTTCTATCACTCTTTCTGATTTCTATCACTCTTTCTGACTTCTATCACTCTTTCTGACCTCTTTCACTCTTTCTGACTTCAATCACTCTTTCTAACTTCTATTACTCTTTCTGACTTCCATCACTCTTTCTGACCTCTATCACTCTTTCTGACTTCCATCACTCTTTCTGACCTCTATCACTCTTTCTGAACTCTATCACTCTTTCTTACTTCTATCACTCTTTCTGACTTCTATCACTCTTTCTGACCTCTATCACTCTTTCTGATTTCTATCACTCTTTCTGACCTCTTTCACTCTTTCTGACTTCAATCACTCTTTCTAACTTCTATTACTCTTTCTGACTTCCATCACTCTTTCTGACCTCTATCACTCTTTCTGACCTCTTTCACTCTTTCTGACTTCAATCACTCTTTCTGACTTCTATTACTCTTTCTGATCTCTATCACTCTTTCTGATTTCTATCACTCTTTCTGATTTCTATCACTCTTTCTGACTTCTATCACTCTTTCTGACCTCTTTCACTCTTTCTGACTTCAATCACTCTTTCTAACTTCTATCACTCTTTCTGACTTCTATCACTCTTTCTGACTTCTATCACTCTTTCTGACCTCTATCACTCTTTCTGATTTCTATCACTCTTTCTGACCTCTTTCACTCTTTCTGACTTCAATCACTCTTTCTAACTTCTATTACTCTTTCTGACTTCCATCACTCTTTCTGACCTCTATCACTCTTTCTGACTTCCATCACTCTTTCTGACCTCTATCACTCTTTCTGACTTCTATCACTCTTTCTGAACTCTATCACTCTTTCTGACCTCTTTCACTCTTTCTGACTTCAATCACTCTTTCTGACTTCTATTACTCTTTCTGATCTCTATCACTCTTTCTGATTTCTATCACTCTTTCTGATTTCTATCACTCTTTCTGACTTCTATCACTCTTTCTGACCTCTTTCACTCTTTCTGACTTCAATCACTCTTTCTAACTTCTATTACTCTTTCTGACTTCCATCACTCTTTCTGACCTCTATCACTCTTTCTGACTTCCATCACTCTTTCTGACCTCTATCACTCTTTCTGAACTCTATCACTCTTTCTTACTTCTATCACTCTTTCTGACTTTTATAACTCTTTCTGACCTCTATCACTCTTTCTGACTTCTATCACTCTTTCTGACCTCTATCACTCTTTCTGACTTCTATCACTCTTTCTGACCTCTATCACTCTTTCTGACTTCTATCACTCTTTCTGACCTCTATCACTCTTTCTGACCTATATCACTCTTTCTGACCTTTATCACTCTTTCTGACTTCTATTACTCTTTCTGACTTTTATAACTCTTTCTGACCTCTACCACTCTTTCTGACTTCTATCACTCTTTCTGACCTCTATCACTCTTTCTGACTTCTATTACTCTTTCTGACTTTTATAACTCTTTCTGACCTCTATCACTCTTTCTGACCTCTATCACTCTTCCTGACTTCTATAACTCTTTCTGACTTTTATCACCCTTTCTGACCTCTATCACTCTTTCTGACTTCTATCACTCTTTCTGACTTTTATAACTCTTTCTGACCTCTATCACTCTTTCTGACTTCTATCACTCTTTCTGACCTCTATCACTCTTTCTGACCCCTATCAATGTTCCTGACCTCTATCACTCTTTCTGATTTCTATAACTCTTTCTGACTTCAATCAGTCTTTCTGATTTCTATCACTCTTTCTGACCTCTATCACTCTTTCTGATTTCTATCACTCTTTTTGACTTCTACCACTCTTTCTGACTTCTACCACTCTTTCTGACTTCTATCACTCTTTCTGACTTTTATAACTCTTTCTGACCTCTATCACTCTTTCTGACCTCTATCACTCTTTCTGACCTCTATCACTCTTCCTGACTTCTATAACTCTTTCTGACTTTTATCACCCTTTCTGACCTCTATCACTCTTTCTGACTTCTATCACTCTTTCTGACTTTTATAACTCTTTCTGACCTCTATCACTCTTTCTGACTTCTATCACTCTTTCTGACCTCTATCACTCTTTCTGACCCCTATCAATGTTCCTGACCTCTATCACTCTTTCTGATTTCTATAACTCTTTCTGACTTCAATCAGTCTTTCTGATTTCTATCACTCTTTCTGACCTCTATCACTCTTTCTGATTTCTATCACTCTTTTTGACTTCTACCACTCTTTCTGACTTCTACCACTCTTTCTGACTTCTATCACTCTTTCTGACTTTTATAACTCTTTCTGACCTCTATCACTCTTTCTGACTTCTATCACTCTTTCTGACCTCTATCACTCTTTCTGACTTCCATCACTCTTTCTGACCCCTATCAATGTTCCTGACCTCTATCACTCTTTCTGATTTCTATCACTCTTTCTGATTTCTATCACTCTTTCTGACCTCTTTCACTCTTTCTGACTTCAATCACTCTTTCTGACTTCTATCACTCTTTCTGATCTCTATCACTCTTTCTGACTTCTATCACTCTTTCTGACTTTTATAACTCTTTCTGACCTCTATCACTCTTTCTGATTTCTATCACTCTTTCTGATTTCTATCACTCTTTCTGACTTCTATCACTCTTTCTGACCTCTATCACTCTTTCTGATTTCTATCACTCTTTCTGATTTCTATCACTCTTTCTGACCTCTTTCACTCTTTCTGACTTCAATCACTCTTTCTAACTTCTATTACTCTTTCTGACTTCCATCACTCTTTCTGACCTCTATCACTCTTTCTGACTTCCATCACTCTTTCTGACCTCTATCACTCTTTCTGACTTCCATCACTCTTTCTGACCTCTTTCACTCTTTCTGACTTCAATCACTCTTTCTGACTTCTATTACTCTTTCTGATCTCTATCACTCTTTCTGACCTCTATCACTCTTTCTGACTTCCATCACTCTTTCTGACCTCTTTCACTCTTTCTGACTTCAATCACTCTTTCTGACTTCTATTACTCTTTCTGATCTCTATCACTCTTTCTGATTTCTATCACTCTTTCTGATTTCTATCACTCTTTCTAACTTCTATTACTCTTTCTGACTTCCATCACTCTTTCTGACCTCTATCACTCTTTCTGACTTCCATCACTCTTTCTGACCTCTATCACTCTTTCTGACTTCCATCACTCTTTCTGACCTCTTTCACTCTTTCTGACTTCTACCACTCTTTCTGACTTCTACCACTCTTTCTGACTTCTACCACTCTTTCTGACTTCTATCACTCTTTCTGACTTCTATCACTCTTTCTGACTTTTATAACTCTTTCTGACCTCTATCACTCTTTCTGACCTCTATCACTCTTTCTGACTTCAATCACTCTTTCTGACTTCTATTACTCTTTCTGACCTCTATCACTCTTTCTGACTTCTATCACGCTTTCTGACCTCTATCACTCTTTCTGACCTCTATCACTCTTTCTGACTTCTATTACTCTTTCTGACTTTTATAACTCTTTCTGACCTCTATCACTCTTTCTGACTTCCATCACTCTTTCTGACCCCTATCAATGTTCCCGACCTCTATCACTCTTTCTGATTTCTATCACTCTTTCTGACTTCAACCCCTCTTTCTGATTTCTATCACTCTTTCTGACCTCTATCACTCTTTCTGACCTCTATCACTCTTCCTGACTTCTATCACTCTTTCTGACTTCTATCACTCTTTCTGACTTCAATCAGTCTTTCTGATTTCTATCACTCTTTCTGACCTCTATCACTCTGTCTGATTTCTATCACTCTTTCTGACTTCTATCACTCTTTCTGACTTCTATCACTCTTTCTGACCTCTATCACTCTTTCTGATTTCTATCACTCTTTCTGAACTCTATCACTCTTTCTGACTTCTATCACTCTTTCTGACTTTTATAACTCTTTCTGACCTCTATCACTCTTTCTAACTTCTATCACTCTTTCTGAACTCTATCACTCTTTCTGACTTCTATCACTCTTTCTGACTTTTATAACTCTTTCTGACCTCTATCACTCTTTCTGACTTCTATCACTCTTTCTGACCTCTATCACTCTTTCTGACCTCTATCACTCTTGCTGACTTCAATCACTCTTGCTGACTTCAATCAGTCTTTCTGATTTCTATCACTCTTTCTGACCTCTATCACTCTTTCTGATTTCTATCACTCTTTTTGACTTCTACCACTCTTTCTGACTTCTACCACTCTTTCTGACTTCTATCACTCTTTCTGACTTTTATAACTCTTTCTGACCTCTATCACTCTTTCTGACTTCTATCACTCTTTCTGACCTCTATCACTCTTTCTGACTTCCATCACTCTTTCTGACCCCTATCAATGTTCCTGACCTCTATCACTCTTTCTGACCTCTATCACTCTTTCTGATTTCTATCACTCTTTCTGATTTCTATCACTCTTTCTGACCTCTTTCACTCTTTCTGACTTCAATCACTCTTTCTGACTTCTATTACTCTTTCTGATCTCTATCACTCTTTCTGACTTCTATCACTCTTTCTGACTTTTATAACTCTTTCTGACCTCTATCACTCTTTCTGACTTCTATCACTCTTTCTGACTTCTATCACTCTTTCTGACCTCTATCACTCTTTCTGATTTCTATCACTCTTTCTGACCTCTTTCACTCTTTCTGACTTCAATCACTCTTTCTAACTTCTATTACTCTTTCTGACTTCCATCACTCTTTCTGACCTCTATCACTCTTTCTGACTTCCATCACTCTTTCTGACCTCTATCACTCTTTCTGACTTCTATCACTCTTTCTGAACTCTATCACTCTTTCTGACCTCTTTCACTCTTTCTGACTTCAATCACTCTTTCTGACTTCTATTACTCTTTCTGATCTCTATCACTCTTTCTGATTTCTATCACTCTTTCTGATTTCTATCACTCTTTCTGACTTCTATCACTCTTTCTGACCTCTTTCACTCTTTCTGACTTCAATCACTCTTTCTAACTTCTATTACTCTTTCTGACTTCCATCACTCTTTCTGACCTCTATCACTCTTTCTGACTTCCATCACTCTTTCTGACCTCTATCACTCTTTCTGACTTCTATCACTCTTTCTGACTTTTATAACTCTTTCTGACCTCTATCACTCTTTCTGACTTCTATCACTCTTTCTGACCTCTATCACTCTTTCTGATTTCTATCACTCTTTCTGACTTCTACCACTCTTTCTGACTTCTACCACTCTTTCTGACTTCTATCACTCTTTCTGACTTCTATCACTCTTTCTGACTTTTATAACTCTTTCTGACCTCTATCACTCTTTCTGACCTCTATCACTCTTTCTGACTTCAATCACTCTTTCTGACTTCAATCACTCTTTCTGATTTCTATCACTCTTTCTGACCTCTATCACTCTTTCTGACTTCTATCACTCTTTCTGGCTTCAATCACTCTTTCTGACTTCTATCATTCTTTCTGGCCTCTATCACTCTTTCTGACCTTTATCACTCTTTCTGACTTATATTACTCTTTCTGACTTTTATAACTCTTTCTGACCTCTATCACTCTTTCTGACCTCTATCACTCTTTCTGACTTCCATCACTCTTTCTGACCCCTATCAATGTTCCTGACCTCTATCACTCTTTCTGATTTCTATCACTCTTTCTGACTTCAACCCCTCTTTCTGATTTCTATCACTCTTCCTGACTTCTATCACTCTTTCTGACTTCAATCACTCTTTCTGACGTCTATCACTCTTTCTGACTTCAATCACTCTTTCTGACTTCTATTACTCTTTCTGACCTCTATCACTCTTTCTGACTTCTATCACTCTTTCCGACTTTTATAACTCTTTCTGACCTCTATCACTCTTTCTGACTTCTATCACACTTCCTGACTTCTATCAGTATTCCTGACTTTTATCACTCTTTCTGACTTCTATCACTCTTTCTGGCTTCAATCACTCTTTCTGACTTCTATCACTCTTTCTGACTTCCATCACTCTTTCTGACTTCCATCACTCTTTCTGACCTCTATCAATCTTTCTGACCTCTATCACTCTTTCTGACTTCTATCACTCTTTCTGAGTTCTATCACTCTTTCTGACCTCTGTCACTCTTTCTGATTTCTGTCACTCTTTCTGACCTCTATCACTCTTCCTGACTTCTATCACTCTTCCTGACTTCTATCACTCTTTCTGACTTCTATCACTCTTTCTGACTTCTATCACTCTTTCTGGCTTCAATCACTGTTTCTGACTTCAATCACTCTTTCTGATTTCTATCACGCTTTCTGACGTCTATCACTCTTTCTGACCTCTATCACTCTTTCTGACCTCTATCACTCTTTCTGACCTCTATCACTCTTTCTGACTTCTATCACTCTTTCTGACCTCTATCACTCTTTCTGACTTCCATCACTCTTTCTGACCCCTATCAATGTTCCTGACCTCTATCACTCTTTCTGGCTTCAATCACTGTTTCTGACTTCAATCACTCTTTCTGATTTCTATCACGCTTTCTGACCTCTATCACTCTTTCTGACCTCTATCACTCTTTCTGACCTTTATCACTCTTTCTGACTTCTATTACTCTTTCTGACTTCTATTACTCTTTCTGACTTTTATAATTCTTTCTGACTTCTATCACTCTTTCTGACCTCTATCACTCTTTCTGACTTCCATCACTCTTTCTGACCACTATCAATGTTCCTGACCTCTATCACTCTTTCTGATTTCTATCACTCTTTCTGACTTCAACCCCTCTTTCTGATTTCTATCACTCTTTCTGACCTCTATCACTCTTTCTGACTTCTATCACTCTTTCTGACTTCAATCAGTCTTTCTGATTTCTATCACTCTTTCTGACCTCTATCACTCTTTCTGACCTCTATCACTCTTTCTGACTTCCATCACTCTTTCTGACCCCTATCAATGTTCCTGACCTCTATCACTCTTTCTGATTTCTATCACTCTTTCTGACTTCAACTCCTCTTTCTGATTTCTATCACTCTTTCTGACCTCTATCACTCTTTCTGACCTCTATCACTCTTCCTGACTTCTATCAGTCTTTCTGATTTCTATCACTCTTTCTGACCTCTATCAGTCTTTCTGATTTCTATCACTCTTTCTGACTTCTATCACTCTTTCTGGCTTCAATCACTGTTTCTGACTTCAATCACTCTTTCTGATTTCTATCACTCTTTCTGACTTCTATCACTCTTTCTGACTTCTATCACTCTTTCTGACCTATATCACTCTTTCTGATTTCTATCACTCTTTCTGAACTCTATCACTCTTTCTGACTTCTATCACTCTTTCTGACTTTTATAACTCTTTCTGACCTCTATCACTCTTTCTGACTTCTATCACTCTTTCTGACCTCTATCACTCTTTCTGACTTCCATCACTCTTTCTGACCCCTATCAATGTTCCTGACCTCTATCACTCTTTCTGGCTTCAATCACTGTTTCTGACTTCAATCACTCTTTCTGATTTCTATCACTCTTTCTGACCTCTATCACTCTTTCTGACCTCTATCACTCTTTCTGACCTTTATCACTCTTTCTGACCTTTATCACTCTTTCTGACTTCTATCACTCTTTCTGACCTCTATCACTCTTTCTGACTTCCATCACTCTTTCTGACCCCTATCAATGTTCCTGACCTCTATCACTCTTTCTGATTTCTATCACTCTTTCTGACTTCAACCCCTCTTTCTGATTTCTATCACTCTTTCTGACCTCTATCACTCTTTCTGACCTCTATCACTCTTCCTGACTTTTATCACACTTCCTGACTTCTATCAGTCTTCCTGACTTCTATCAGTCTTCCTGACTTCTATCACTCTTTCTGACTTCTATCACTCTTTCTGACTTCTATCACTCTTTCTGGCTTCAATCACTGTTTCTGACTTCAATCACTCTTTCTGATTTCTATCACTCTTTCTGACCTCTATCACTCTTTCTGACCTCTATCACTCTTTCTGACCTTTATCACTCTTTCTGACTTCTATTACTCTTTCTGACTTTTATAACTCTTTCTGACCTCTATCACTCTTTCTGACTTCCATCACTCTTTCTGACCCCTATCAACTAGTTTAGAGTGTAAACTGTGAGTAAATGAGGCTGCTTCGTGGTAAGCTTAAATTAGTGCTGTGAGAAAGTTATTTTAACCCTTGTGTGGTGTTCGGGTCTGTGGGACCCGTTTTCATTTTTCATCAAATGATACTAAAAAAATAATTTTTCTAACTCAAACTCCTTGGCATTGGCTCATTTTTTGTGAAAAACATATATCAAAACACATTTTCGATAAACATGCACTGTACACCCCCCCCCCCCCCAACCATTTATATTACATACAGTATGTTTGGCCAAGGGCTAATAAACATTGCATCATTTGTAAGTTTGAAACTAAACAAATTTTCTACTCATATCTTGAGTTCATCATTTTCTTTTACATTTTATTAAAAAACTAATAATAAAAGAGTAGCACTTTTTAAAAGAAATGTAACATAAGAAAGAGAAAGGGCAAATATTAACCCTGCAAGCTTTTTATGTTGCTTGCAATTTAGGTGAAGCAAGCATGTGTAAAGCATTTTAATGTAAAATTGCTTAATTTTGCTGAATTAAATACAAGTAACAAAGTAAACGAGTAACAAAAATATGAACAACACACAAGGGTTAAGTGAGTGGTAGCACTCATTTGTGGTCTCTGTTCAGGTGTAAGGTTAAGGTCAAGTTGAGAAATGGCATCTGTTGCGGAAGATTTTATTAGTAAACCTTCAGATGAACTGTTGGATAACTGCTCAAAGGATCAGTTACTAGCAGATGCTAGCAGAGCATTTTGCTAGCAGAGCATTTTAATATTAAGTTGACTAGCCAAGATAAGAAATTAAAGGAGACTTTGTTAAATGTGTTGAAAACAATTTTAAGTGAGAGACGAGTTTTGAGAAGTCAGCATCCTTAACTTCGGCTGTAGAAAGTGAACGTAGGAGAAAGGAGATGGTACAGCAAGGGAAACCACTACAGTTGAAGGTAGAAAACATTCAGTCAGGGCGAGATCTTCTTTCTATGAGGGAGAAAGAGGCACATGCTTTAGAAGCTAGAATGCTTGAGTTGGAGCAACAGGTAGTGCTTAAGAAAATTGGAAGCTGAACAAGAAGCAAGAATATGTGAGGTAAGAAGGCTGGAGTCTGAGCCAGCCTGTTATACAGCTGGAAGTCAGCCTATGGTGGTTAACTCACAAGTGGAAGCTTCGGTGACTGTTGAACCTGTGTTTGATGTAGGGAGACATACTAGGTTAGTTCCACCATTCTCTGAGAAGGAAGTGGAAGTACTTCTCATATTTTGAGCGTGTAGCTTCTTCGTTAAAGTGGCCGAAGCAGGTTTGGACTATATTGTTACAATGCGTTTTATCAGGAAAAGCACAGGAGGTATATTTATCACTTAGCCTGGAACAAAGCTCGGACTATGAGGTTGTTAAGTCTTCTATTTTGCAAGCCTATGAGCTTGAACCGGAAGCATACCGGCAAAAGTTTCGCACTCATAGGTGTCATTCAAAGAAAGTGGAAACTAGGGACCAGAGGAGGGAACTAATTCTCTTAGACGAGTTTAGAAATATTGTACCTGAGGCTGTGGCCACTTACTTGAGTGAAAGGAAAGATCAGAAAACTGTCTGAAGCAGCTCTACTAGCAGATGAATTTGTATTAGTACATAAGGCAACATTTCTGAATAAGAAGCAAGGTGCTTTGTCTAGAAAACAAGAGTATGTTCAGGGTAAGTCTAAGTACAGTGCCATGGGACAAGTATCTGTATTTGAGTCAACTTCCTGTTCAAAAGGCCCGCCTTCCAGTAAGTTAGATTTGGTATGTTTCTATTGTAAGAAGCCAGGCCACAAGATAGCAGGCTGTCCAGTCTTAAAAAGTGAGGGTAGAACGGCAAAACCTGTAGGTTTAATTTTGGGAGTAGCTTGGGAAGGCAGTGAAGAGTTTCAGGGAGTATCAGCTCAGCCAGTGAAAAAGAGTGAGTGACTGTGAGCTACAAGCTGAATACATTCTTTTCATAACAGAAGGTATGGTAGCTGTGTCTGCTGGGGAGGAAGGCATGCCTGTACGTATACTTCGAGATACAGGGGCAGCGCAGTCTTTGTTAGTTGCAGGTGTGTTACCTTTATCAGCAGAGACAGACACTGGTATGTGTGTTGGTAAAGGGGATTGAAATGAGTATTTTAGAAATACCTTTACACCGTGTACATCTATCCTCTAGCTTGGTGACAGGAGAGGTGGTAGTGAGAGTTTGTTCATCTCATCCAGTGTCAGGAGTTACATTAATATTGGGAAATGATTTAGTTGGAGATGAGGTCGGGAGTAAGTCTATATCACAAATAGTGCAGTCAGTACACATTGAAGAAAAAAGTGCAGATGACTGTGTGCGTAAGTTTCCTTATTTTCCTTAGTTTACTGATCAGTGAGTGCTGCCTAAGGTAAAAACTAAACATGGAGAGGGAGCTTTTAGTCACTACGCTGCTCTTAAATGGAACCAGCTAACAGAGAGCATTCGAAGAGCCCCAACAACAAACACTTGTAAATCCAGACTAAAAACCTACATGTTTGATCAGGCCTTTTAGCTTTTATATAATGTTTTATTCATGCTTTATTCCTATTTTATTTTTAATTCATTGTTGTTCTTTTACATGTTTTTATAATTTTACTTCTCTTTGTTTTAATCATGTTTGGATCAATCATGCTTTATTCTTATTTTAGTTTTTATTTCCATTTTTACTGTATTCTTTTACATGTTTTTTATTTTGACCTCTCTGTGTATTTTCTAATTTGTAAAGCACTTTGAATGACCGTTATGTATGAAAGGCGCTATATAAATATACGTGCTTTGCCTTGCCTTAAGCATTTCCAGCTTGTGTTGTGACTAGGGCTAGGGCAGCTCAAAAATAGGATGTGTTTTTCTGGCCTAGGTTAAAGTGAGATATTGCCAGTTACATAAGATGTTGTCATACTTGCCAACTTATGAGTAAACCAAATCAGAAAGTACCTTTGGCCGCATTACAGCCTATCCCAGTGATGGGAGTTCCATTTGAGCATTTAATAGTCGATTGTGTGGGTCCACTGCCACGTTCAAAGGCTGGTCATTGTTATTTATTAACAGTTATGTGCCAATCTACTCACTACCCAGCAGATTATCCCCTGCATACAATAACTGCAAAAGCTGTTTTAAAAGCTTTAACCAACTATATGTCTGTGTTTGGAATACCTTAGGTAATCCAAACAGACCAAGAAATCAACTTTATGTCTAGACTGTTTGGTAAAGTGTTAAAGCAGTTAAAGGTGCAACACAACATTTCAAGTGCACATCATGCTCAAAGTCAGGGGGTGCTGGAAAGATTCCACCATACTCTGAGGTCTCTATTGCAAGCCTATTGTGTAGAGTTGGTTGCGGATTGGGAGGAAGGGCTCCCATGGTTGCTCTTGGCCATTTGTGAGGTAGTGCAGGAAAGTACTGGTTTCAGTCCAAATGAGCTGGTGTTTGCGCATAAAGTTTGTTGGCCTACTGATGTGGTAGCCGAAAGTTGGAGCCTGTGAAAGATTATGTAAGTGGTTTTCACTATCGGTTATATCAAGCTCAAGCAGTGGCAAATATAAAGCTTATTTAAAGATGAAAGCTCATTTTGACAGGAAGACTCAAGTGCGAAAATTTGAATCAGGAGATCCAAGTTTTGGCCTTATTACTCCTAATCGGCTGTCCTTTCCAAGCAAAGTTTGCTGGTCCATATGTGATCAAGAAGCGATTGTCTGATCAGAAAAGAATGCCCGACTGGAGGAAGATGACGCAGGTGTGTCATATCAATCTACTTAAGCCATATCATTCAGTACAGCCTGTGGGCTTTGTAGCTAAGCATGACTCTTATGAGCTATCTGAGGGTACATAGGCGTGCACACATAGACATGAAGCACCACCAACTCTGCCCTTTATTAACCAAAGTGCCCTTTTGAAACTTTTCAAATAATAATAATTATTATTATTATTATTAAGATTTTACTGAAGCCGTGTTGAAGTGATCTTTTTGAAAACCTGTGTGATTAAAAACAAGTGAAAACAGAATGCCCTGAAATCAGCTCACACACACGACACCTCTCTCTTCCTCTGTCACGTGACCCAGCGCGGTCGCACAAGCATAGGCCAATCACCAAGCCGGTTCAGGAAGAAAGTGCCGCCTCTTAATAGAAACAGCCAATCAGCTCGCTGGTTTTGTGGAGCGCGGAGGAGAGTGGGGAAGCCCCCCTTCACTGTGGAGGATTTGTAAAGTTTTCTTTTTTAGATTCAGCAGCGGGGTGCAGCGAGCTGACGTTAAAACAGATCTGGATATACAGCGATTTTTCTAAAAGGTAACGGAGCTTACCATGTACACTGTTATGAGATTATTTCTGATAGCTGGTTAAAAATAAACGACTCAAAACCCACAGATCAAACCCTCTGTGAGCTTGTGATAGTCATTGTGACTTGTAGACTAGGATTACTGTAAATTATAATGAAGGAAAATTATTTTAGCTATCTTAACTAGTTAGCTAGAAGCTGGATGTAGTGGATAGACAGAATTTAGTACAATACTTCATGTAGGTAGTTTAAAGCAGTTTCTTAACCCATCCATATGATCAGCTAATAAACTCTCATTTATTGAGTTTACCTGTTAAAATCCCTTAGCCCCTTAGATTTACTAATGGAATATATCTGGTCCTTTAGTAAAAGCTCATGAAACTAACAGACTAGGAGGGTTTGGGTCATCTAAAGTTTATATTAACATCTGCCAAAAATCTCTATGAAACATTCTTTTACGTAATAGACCACCATCATAAGTACTTTTAGTCGAAAACTAACTAACTACCTTCTACTTATATAGCGCCTTTCTAGAAACCCAAGGACGCTTTACAATTAACACGTTTTTTACACACAAGGACATTACACATCAACACTCATCCACACACCGGTGAGAAGCGGCAGCCAATAGCGCACAGCGTACTCTCAACCCGAAACGACCGTCCACCTGGAGGACTGCATCGGGCACTACAGCAATTACCCAGGACAGATTGCCAATCCATATCCGGGCACAGTCATACACGCACATTTACACACATACTTACACACACACAAACCTACATACATACCACACACTTTACACATACACACCAGATCAATTTTTTTTTTTAGAGTAATCAATTTTTCTGGACAATTTAGAGTATCCAATCTACCTGATCTCCATGTTTTTGGACTGTGGGAGGAAACCGGAGTCCCCGGAGGAAACCCACGCAGACGCGGGGAGAACATGGAAACTCCACCCAGGACTTGAACCCAAGGCCCCAGTGCTGAGAGGCGAACGTGCTAACCACTAAGCCACCGTGCCACCCAAAAAGGTGGCGTAAATGTAAATATACAAATATACAGAATTGACATGCCAATACATAATAATAGTAATAATAATAATATGTTATATTCTTTTAAACATCAGGTGATACCTCATCAGTTTTTTTTTCATATATTTATATATAGTTCAGACATTGCACGCATAATTTTTTTATCAACAGTAAATGTAAAGTGGAGTAACATGTTTAGGTTGTAAAGTGACCTTTACTTGGATGTAACTAATACTAAACAGAAGTACAAAAAGAATGGTTTATTTGTGATTAAAGGTAATTCCACAAATGTTGTTTTAAAATGGGCTTTTTCAAATAAGCAGATTACATTATATTATATTATATTACATTATAGACGTGTCCCCGCCAATATCAAACCTGCTCCTACGTCCTTGCTAGCAAGGCACACTAGATGCGCTGCAGCAGCAGTTCAGTTCAGCGAGGCTTCAGCACAGCACATACAGCAACAGATAGATTCTTCTCCCCCGTGTCCCACCAGCCAGGTAACATACACTTCAAGTAAAATCCTACCGTTTGCCCTCTAAACCCAACCTGAAATCAGTTTGTTGTGCAGTAATATGTCTCATACAGCATCAAACTACTATGTATTTTATCAGTTGGTGGTGTGACATTTTTCCATTGACAACTCACGTTTAGAGAATGTTACAAATAAAATCAAATTTCATTCAACATGTGCGTGTAATTTTTTTTAGAATGAAGTGTTCCACGTGTGCTAAAAAGTGCCCTTTTCCCCCCCTGAGCACTTGCCCCCCAAAATGTCTGTGCACGCCACTGTGAGGGTATGAGTCACTATAGTCGTTTGGGGGATGGTGATGGGATGAAGGTTTTCTCCCCAGAGGTAGCTGGAGCTCGCTTGCAGAATAGCAGGATGCGTGCTGATTTGGGTAATCATTTGGGTCATTTATCCGAATCCCAACAACATGACATTATGAAGTTGGAAACGTATGATGTACTTCTTTCTGATGTGCCAAGTCGCACTTGCCTTATTCATCATGATGTTGATGTTGGTTTAGCTCAGTCAATAAAGCAAAAGGCTTATCGTGTCAACCCAGTAAAAAGGGGTTTAACTGCATGAAGTATGCCACTGAATCAAGTGGCATATCTAAAGGAGAATGATTTGTATTGTATTCTCCTCTCCCTGTATCCTCCTCTTCCTGTGTCCTCCTCCTCAGCCTCTCGCTTCTGCTGTTAAACGTTGTACGCCCCACGAAGCCGATCAGGAAGTGACACGATTGGCCTCACCTTGCTCCGTTGAAATCAGCGGGATGGCTTGGTCCAGTTAATATATACTGTCAATGGCAGCGCCACAGCAGTGTTTCTGAAACGAATCACCCGCCTTAATAACTAACCTTAAAAATACGCACAACAGTGCAACGTTTTTTAGGCATGGTGGGATATTATGGAGGTTTCTGTAGGAATTTTCTGTAGGAATGCCACAGTGGTTAAGCCCTTGACTGATCTAAGTGGTAAAGTACTGTTTAAGTGGTCTGAGGAGGCTCAACAGTCATTTTATGGAGCGAAGACTTTGCTAATGAGTACTCCAGTTTTGCTTGCCCCTGATTTTAACAAACCTTTCTGTCTTGCAGTGGATGCTAGTCACCATGGAGCTGGAGCTGTCCTGTTACAGGTGGGAGATGATGGAGTTGAGCATCCTGTTTGCTACTTCTCTAGGAAGTTCAACAGGCACCCACAAGCTTACTCTGTAATCGAAAAGGAAGCTCTAGCTTTAGTACTAGCTGTACAACATTATGAGATATACATCAGTTCAACTGTGTATACGTGTATACTGATCATAATCCACTCATATTCATCTCTCATTTGAAAAATCAAAATGCTCGAATAACGAGGTGGAGTTTGTGTTTGCAGGGGTACAAATTGGAGGTTAAACACATTCGGGGACGTCCCAGATGCCATGTGTGATCTAACGGTCTTCTGTTTCTATTTTTTTTTTCTGAAGAGAGGTGTGATTCAGATGCAATGTGGGGAGAAACGTTTGGTTTTGTGGTTCGTGGCTTGATTCAAGAAAATAAAATAACAGAAGGATTTTTTTTTTCTTTTGGAGGGGGAGATGTTCTGAACCCTTGAGAGTTCTTGATGGTGGTTTGTGAGTTGGGCCAGGCTGGTAGTTGGGAGGTGCTGTGCCATCTTAAAGAGGGGCATTGGGGCAGATAGTAAGGGGATTTTTGTTAGTTTGTGCTCCGTGTTGTAGGCTGTGTATTTAATGCTATCCTCTCTTCTACTCAGCAGTTCCCCAGATGATCATGGATCAGCCTTGGTGATCCCTATTTGTCCCTAGATGTCAAATACTACTTTTAACTACTTTTAAAGCCTTGTTATACTTCTAAACACGTGCCTCTCCTTTTGTATATGTTGCATACATTAACGTACATACAATAAGACTTAATGTTTAGTCGCAGATCTTTTGCCTGCAATAATCGCATCAAACCTACGACCCACAGACATCACTTAACTTTGTCATAGCCTTATGCCTTGTCCTGCTATTTTTTTACAGTAAGGGTGCTACATGAACTTCTAGTTAGGTCTCGTTCTGATGATAGAAGCTGTACTTTTTCACTGGCAGGGGTGCTACCTTTAGGTACTGTGTGTTTTCAAAGGTGTGAAAAGTAGTGACATTCTTTACCTAAGTATAACTTTTCCAGTCTAGCAGAAAGGATCTTAGCTAAGATCTTGACATCTACATTCAGTAGTGAAATAGGTCTTTAGGAGCTGCATTCTTCTGGGTCTTTCCCTGGTTTTAGAAGAAGTGTAATAGATGCTTCTGTTAATGTTCGGGGTAGTGAGCCAGACTCCAGCGCATGATTGTACATTTCAAAGAGGGGGAATAATTTATTGGATTTTTTTTATATATAAAACTCAATTGGATACCCATCTGGTCCTGGTGCCTTACTACTTTGCATTTTAGCAATAGATTCTAGAATCTCTTCTAGTTGTATTGGCTCTTCTAATTGTTCACGCAGTGCCAAGTCAACTTTGGGAATTTCCAAGTGAGGTGACTCAGATGAATATAACTTAGCATAGTACTCTTTAAAGGTTTTATTTATTTGTACTGGGTCTTCAATTAGATCACCAGTTAGATTCTGGATTCGAGGGATAATCTGAGTCATTGCTTTGGCCTTCAATTGTCGCGCCAAAAGTCGACTTGCCTTATCCCCGTTTTCATAGACATGCCCTCGTAGTCTGAGAAGGGCTTGTTCTGCCTTATCTGTAGATAAAAGATTATATTGTGATTGGAGTCTGATTCTCTCTTTATATAGGTTTGGAGAGTGGGAGATGGAATATTGTTGGTCAATCATATTAACATCGGTAATGAGTTGGGATTGTTCACTAGTTCTGAATCTCTTAAGCATAGTAGAGCGGGAAATTATTTCCCCTCTAATAACAACCTTAAGAGTTTCCCAAATAATTGAATAATTATTAATAATAAAGTAATCTAGTGAGTCACTAATTGAAGCACAAAAAGAGTCATCTGCTAATAATAATGTATTTAATTTCCATGGGGGCGTGTCTTATTTGCTGAAGGCATAATTAAATCTAGAGACAGGGGAGCATGATCAGATTCCACTATAGGGTGATAGGGTGCAACTGTCATGTATCGTCCTTGAGGGTCAGCGACTATTTTATGAGCTAAAAAAAACAAAACCCTCTTATGGATCAGAATGGCAACTCCCCGACTTCTAGCTGAAAATTGAGAATGAAATATTTGGCCTATCCAGGGTTTTTAAATTCTGCTATGATCAGTATTACGTAGGTGTGTTTCTTGTAGAAAAATTATTTCTGATTTTAAGGATTTTAAATGTGCAAATATTCTAGCTCTTTTAACAGGGCCATTTAGACCCTTAACATTCCAACTCACAAAACGAGTAGGAACTCCCTCTTGTCTTAGGTTAGAATTAATCCTACTGCTCATTTGTATACTCATAAAAATAGCGGGGTGACTGAGTGTCTTTTGCTGCTTTGACCATGATGGATCATACCAAATTTAAAGATAATAAGTGGTGGACAACGTAAAGAAAACCATACAAAAATAAACATTACCTATGCTAACCTAACAAAACATGGTTAACTGCAGGTATAGCTTAATCTCTTAATCTAACCGCTCCCGGTTTCAAAAACAAACAAATCTATTCACTGTGGAGGTGTCCATACCTTTATACAGTTGTGGTCAAAAGTTTACATACACTTGTAAAAAAACATAATGTTATGGCTGTCTTGAGTTTTCAATAAGTTCTACAACTCTTATTTTTCTGTGATAGAGTGATCGGAACACATACATGTTTGTCACAAAAAACAGTCATAAAATTTGGTTCTTTCATAAATTTATTATGGGTCTGCTGAAAATGTCACCAAATCTGCTGGGTCAAAAATATACATACAGCAACTAAATTTGTCAATTTTGGTGATGTAGCGAGTTGTGTCAATCAAATTAGCTTCATGTCATGGCCTCTTCACTTCTTGTAAGTGATTCTGATTGACTACAGCTGTTGACTTCTCATGAGCCCATTTAAATAGGGCTCATTTGACCCAGTGATTAGACTCAGCTACAAAAGCTACAATGGGAAAGTCAAAGGAACTCAGTGTGGATCTGAAAAAGCAAATTATTGACTTGAACAAGTCAGGGAAGTCACTTGGAGCCATTTCAAAGCAGCTACAGGTCCCAAGAGCAACTGTGCAGACAATTATACGCAAGTATAAAGTGCATGGAACAGTTGTGTCACTGCCACGATCAGGAAGAAAACGCAAGCTATCACATGCTGCCGAGAGGAGATTGGTCAGGATGGTCAAGAGTCAACCAAGAATCACCAAGAAGCAGGTCTGCAAGGATTTGGAAGCTGATGGAACACAGGTGTCAGTCTCCACAGTCAAGCGTGTTTTACATCACCATGGACTGAGAGGCTGCCGTGCAAGAAAGAATCCCTTGCTCCAGAAAAGGCACCTTAAGACTCGGCTGAAGTTTGCTGCTGATCACATGGACAAAGATAAAACCTTCTGGAGGAAAGTTCTCTGGTCAGACGAAACAAAAATTGAGCTGTTTGGCCACAACACCCAGCAATATGTTTGGAGGAGAAAAGGTGAGGCCTTTAATCCCAGGAACACCATGCCTACTGTCAAGCATGGTGGTGGTAGTATTATGCTCTGGGGATGTTTTGCTGCCAGTGGAACTGGTTCTTTGCAGAAAGTAAATGGGATAATGAAGAAGGAGGATTACCTCCAAATTCTGCAGGAAAACTTAAAACCATCAGCCCGAAGGTTGGGTCTTGGGCGCAGTTGGGTGTTCCAACAAGACAATGACCCAAAACACACATCAAAAGTGGTAAAGGAATGGCTAAACCAGGCTAGAATTAAGGTTTTAGAATGGCCTTCCCAAAGTCCTGACTTAAACCCCATTGAGAACATGTGGACAGTGCTAAAGAAACGGGTTCATGCAAGAAAACCATCACATTTAGCTGAACTGCACCAATTCTGTCAAGAAGAGTGGTCAAACATTCGACCTGAAGCTTGCCAGGAGCTTGTGGATGGCTACCAAAAGCGCCTAGTTGCCGTGAAAATGGCCAAGGGACATGTAACCAAATACTAATGTTGCTGTATGTATATTTTTGACCCAGCAGATTTGGTGACATTTTCAGCAGACCCATAATAAATTTATGAAAGAACCAAATTTTATGACTGTTTTTTGTGACAAACATGTATGTGTTCCGATCACTCTATCACAGAAAAATAAGAGTTGTAGAACTTATTGAAAACTCAAGACAGCCATAACATTATGTTTTTTTTACAAGTGTATGTAAACTTTTGACCACAACTGTATATATATATATATATAAGTGAATACCCATGCTTAATGACATAGTGTTTGCTCAACTATTTACAATATAGGCAAAAATACAATTTTCTGAATATGACGATCAGGAGAGTATTACAGTGCCTGCGGCAGACAGCCTGCCGTATAATACCGAGTAACATACCTCGGTGTATACGAAAAGAAGTGTTCTGTGAGCAGTCGATCACAAGAAAAAAAAGGGAAAAAAAAAGTTACCAGATCGTAGTCTTGACCACGTTTGATTCATTTAGTCCGTCTCGTCTTTTAGTTGGAGGAATTGGCCTAGACATGGTGCTGTTCTCTGTCACCTGTGGATATCCACTCCTTGTAGAACTTCTGAGCCTCTTCTGGTGAGTCAAACGTGAAAGTCTCTTTATTAAAAGTTATTCTCAGGCGAGCTGGGTATAGGAGCTGGAAGCGTACGCTCTTCTCAAACAGGGAACACTTGATCTCCTTGTACGCCACGCGTTTCCTCAACAGGGCAGCACTCAGGTCCTGGTATAGTCTCAGAGAGTTTCCATTGTACAGAATTCTGTGCTCCCTTGCCCACCGTAGTGCCTTTTCCTTTTCTGTGTAGCTATGAAAACATACAATGAAAGGTCTAGGTGGTCTGTCTGTTTTGGGCTTCGGTGCTAGTGAGCGATGTGCCCTCTCCAGCTTCGGGGGTTTAGCGAATACCTCCGTGCCCATAGCCTCCATTACTACGTTCGAGATAAACTGTGTGGGTTCTTGGCCAGCTTCACTGCCTTCAGGGATGTTTATGATACGAAGATTAGATCTACGCGATCTATTTTCTAAGTCATCCAAACGGTCCAACAGTGCAGCATTTTGCTTTTGCAAGGTAGTAATGGTAGCCTCAGCCTTAACAATCTTCTCAAAGTTCTTACCCGCGAGGACCTCTGTGGAGGTGATGCGTTTTTAAATGAGTTAACCACCTCATGCAGGGAATACACAGCACTCTGTATGGGTTTCACAGAGTTTTGGATTAGAACAGCAATATCCTCCAGCAGTCCAGCGCGGTGCTTTGCGAGTTCTGTTACTAGCTGAGCTGCTGAAAGGTGCTCCCGCAGTTCGACCTCGCCTTGCTCCGGTTTGTCTTCCTCTTTGGCGCTGGCTGACGCCGCCATGGTCGCTAGTTTACCTGCTAGGCTAGCGGAAGCACGAGTCATCTGAGAGTGGATATTTTGCGCTTTTTGCTTGTTTGGCGTGTCTCGGTCTTAGGTTCTTCTTTTGCCCGATTAGATTGTTTTAGGCACAGTATTCACTGTAATAGTGAAATAAAAATGAAAAGGTATTCGGAGCTCCTCACACACACGTCTTTCCTCTATCCTGTCATACCGGAAAACCCACACTGGATATCTTAAGTTTTACATATAGCACAATGACCATTCAGGGCTTAAACTGAAGTAGACACTTGGGACACATGCTCGCTAGGAGCTTGAGAATATTACGTTCCGGTTGCACTGAAAATAAAGCATGTTTGTGAGGAGAAGTGTGCAGGCGAATAAAGAGCTTTATGGATATTTTATCTGCAGTTCAGTGCTGTATTGTGGATGCTGTGATAATAAGTGAATTTTCTATAATATAATCTGATGTTATTTTTCATACTAATAATTTTTTAGGCTATTTTGTTGGGGAGGCGTGTTCCCCGTGTAAACAATGTGAAAAAACATGCTGTTTTCAGTTGGAGATTCTGGCGACTGGTTTCATGTAGATGGCTGTAAATGTGCATGCAGGTAGTTAAAGTATTGCTTAAGAATATGAGTTGGTTAGTTTGTCGGTGTGTTTAGAATATTTGACGCTTTTAAGAATTCTACTTTCTTTACATAGTCAGAAGAGGCCCACCAGCGGGCATGCTAATAACAGGTTAATGGTATTTTGGCGATAACGATATTCTTGGCTATTTGACAAAACACTCAATTAAAAAAAAAGAAATATCAAGAATACACTACTGCAACAAAATGAAAATTAAATGTTATTATTACATACGATATGATATGGCACAGAAATCGATGGTCCAGAATGTCCTGATACTAATAATGCACTCCAAATATCTCCATATATTTAGGGTTAAAGTAAAATAAATGATACTGGACAGATATAATCTGTCTCTAGTAGATATATAATGGAAAAGGACAACAGTGTGAATTCTTTGCAAAAAAAAAAAAAAAACAGCAAAAAGGTACGATATTTCAGGTTATAATATCGTTTTTGTTAATCAAAAGCACAAGGTAGAGTAAGATAGTAGGTGTTTCTAATCAAGTGGCCAGTGAGTGGAAGCACAAGGTAGAGTAAGATAGTAGGTGTTTCTAATAAAGTGGCCAGTGAATGAAAGCACTAGGTTGTAAGTAGGTGTTTCTATTAAAGTGGCCAGTGAGTGGAGGCACTAGGTAGTAAGTAGGCGTTTCCAATAAAGTGGCCAGTGAGTGGAAGCACAATGTAGTAAGTGGGTGTTTCTAATAAAGTGGCCGCCATTGCCTGAAAATAGTCACTTTTTGTAACATACTTTCTGTCCACATGGTGTCACTGCTGCCCTTATTTAAAAAGACCCTTTGTCTCTCACAAAGGATCATTTAATGGTTTTATTTCTGAGGATAATGGGAGTAAGTACATTGTTTGTCATGGTCAGTAATGAACTCCACTAAGCAGAGTGGTGGTCTCTGTAAACCTGCCAGTTTGCTTAATAAAGCCTATTTTAACTGACTGTGCAGCTTCTTCTGCTGGTGTTAAATAATAATAATAATAAAAAAAACTCTTCTCTAAAGGCTACAGAGGGGTGCACTGGCCCCTTTTCAGAATATATTTGCTATTCATGGTGGTTTGTGGGATTATGCACAGAATGTGAGGAATGACAGAGAATATGGGGCTTTTTCAGTTCAGCTGATTTGGTAAGCATTAATGAGGCGCTGGAGGATCAAGTGGAGTTTGTGTGGTAAAACAGCTCCCAGTTTAGAGTCATTATGGGAAGAAGAGGCATACTGTGGCTTATTGTCTGTGTGTTTGGAATTAGTGGTTTTATTCAATCACAAGTTCCATAACAAAGTGCCTCAAAGTAGACCTGTCATTATAACATATTCTTCTTGGATGATATGTTGTACAAGGTAGTATGTGTTAGTAATTTTACTTTACACCAAGGTCAAAACACACACACAAAAGAACATTGTTAATATTTTTATTTACCAAAATTACATATTTCTAGTCAATTAAATGAAAGAATAAATTCAATTCAAATGTACAAAATGCAAGCTCAAACACTTTTATTATTTGACATTAGACATGCCAGACTAAATGTGTCAGGGTTCTGGCAGCATATGGCAAGCTGCAAGACCGGGATTCGAACCAGCGATTTACCAATTATAGATGGCTGTGACGTCACCAGAGAGCACACTGTGAGTAGAAAGACAGGGGGTAGGGAGTGATTTTGGACGGGACAGTAAATGTTAATATGGAGCAGAAGCTGGTGTCCTGTCCTAATTCTGTCCTGCAGTATTTCATCTCATGCAGATCGAATGTTTGTTCAGTTCTGCTGCAGAGTAGACAGCAATCTACCAATTGTTCTCTCTCAGACTCTGGCAAGCTGCATGACCGGGATTTGAACATGCAATCGAGAAGTGGATGAACTAAATGGGATAGAAAATTGCCAGCTTTGCTACAAACATTGCATTTGTGGTTCCTTAGAAATGTCAAGATAGGAAACAAGCCTCATTTTGATTATTATTAATATGATGATTTTTCACAAACCTGTTTTTTTGGTGTCCACTGGGCACTTGGTGCTCTATGCGCAACAATTGATTCAGCATATGATGGATAATTATTAATGAGTATTATATATTTAGAGATGGACTGATTGGTGGTTGTTAGTCTAATAGCGATTACTGAATTTTAGATTGATCAGCCAATCACAGAGGCCATTGAGAGAAGCTCTGGTATCAACCACATTGAAACACTGTGGAATTCTGTAAATTCTAGTAAAGAACTGCACTTTGGAGTTAAAACTGCAGACATCCCAAGTTGCAAAAGTTGATTTCAGGGATGTTACCCATACCCCACCCCCGCCCAAAAAAAAACAAAACCAAAAAAACTTGCACACACACCAAAGGATAAAGAAATTTTACTTTTCTTTTAATTAATTTGACTTTTTTTTAAATTAAATTTAGAGTATTCAGAGGTGAAATTAGTTTTATCTTTTTTCTATTTGGAAGGTTGTCACGAAGTGACCCAGGCAGGGAGACGAGGAGGCGGACACAAATGCAGGTAAGGGAAAAATGAATGATTTAATAAATAAATAACAAGTAAAAATCTAGAAAATAAACACAAAGCAGGGATATATATAAGGAGCTTAGGGAGACGGAAATAAACAGGAAACTAGAAACATAAAACTAGATATAAACACAGAGACTAAGGCGTAAGGAACAGAGGCAATGAAACACAGAGAAACGCTGAGAGACAAAACGACATGGGAAGGTGCAAAGACCGACAGAGGACAAGGCGGCAGAGGAGGGCTATTTATAGTAACAGGAAACACTAAAATTAGAAACACCTGGGGAAGGGGCAGAGCTACAAATGAGACACACATGGAAAAGTACTGAGACAGGAGACACAGGGGAGCACAGGTCACGTGGGGAAGACATAGAGACACGAGACAAGGCCAAGATGTGACAGAAGCCTCCCCCTAAACGCGCAGCTCCCGAGGCGCGTAAAAACGAACCCCGGGGGCTGGCGGCAGGGAGAGGCCAGGGAAAACAGGAGTCGGGACCGGGGACCGAAATGGAGACAGGACAGAGGACAGAGACTGGATGGGAGACTGGACGGGGAACTGGACAGGAGACGGAGACTGGACAGGGGATGGAGACTGGACAGGGAACGGAGACTGGACAGGGAACTGGACGTTGGACAGAGACTGGACAGGAGACAGAATGGGAGACTGGACGGGGAACTGGACAGGAGACGGAGACTGGACGGGGAACTGGACAGGAGACGGAGACTGGACGGGGAACTGGACAGGAGACGGAGACTGGACGGGACTAGACATGGGAACAGGGACGAGGACATTAACAGGGACAGAAACAAACACGGTGACTGGGACAGGAACGGAGAAACCACCAGGGACAGGAACCGGAACAAACACAGACACGGGGACCAAGACAGGGAGAGACACAGGGACCAAAAACACAGGAGGGTGCCCAGGATTGGCAAATGTCTGAGGGGAAGTCCAAGGAGCCAGCCTGGGCACAGTACTGGGATGAAATAAAGTTCCGGGAGCAGGAACCGGTGGGGTGGCGACTCAGGCAGCGGGAGCTGGTGCTGGCGGCGTGGCGACTCTGGATGCGGGAGCTGGTGGCGCGGCGACTCTGGCAGCGGGAGCTGGTGCTGGCGGCGCGGCGACTCTGGCAGCGGGAGCTGGTGCTGGCGGCGCGGCGACTTGGGCAGCGGGAGCTGGTGCTGGCGGCGCGGCGACTCGGGCAGCGGGAGCTGGTGCTGGCGGCGCGGCGACTCGGGCAGCGGGAGCTGGCACGGGGACTTGGGCAGCTGGCACTGGCACGGAGACTTGGGCAGCTGGCACAGGCACGGAGACTTGGGCAGCTGGCACTGGCACGGAGACTTGGGCAGCTGGCACTGGCACGGAGACTTGGGCAGCTGGCACTGGTACGGAGACTTGGGCAGCTGGCACTGGTATGGAGACTGGAACTGCTGGAGCAGACACTGAGACTAGAACAGCTGGAGCAGACTTGAAGGCTTGAACAGCTGGAGCAGACACGGAGGCTTGAGCATTTTCAGCAGACACGGAGGCTTGAGCAGCTTCAGCAGACACGGAGGCTTGAGCAGCTTCAGCAGACACGGAGGCTTGAGCAGCTTCAGCAGACACGGAGGCTTGAGCAGCTTCAGCAGACACGGAGGCTTGAGCATTTTCAACAGACACGGAGGCTTGAGCAGCTTCAGCAGACACGGAGGCTGGAGCAGCACGCACAGCAGCATATGCAGGCTCTAGGACAGCAGGAGTCCGAGGGCATGGCTCAGCAGCCTAAGACACCTCGGAGATGGGCGTGGCCGGCGAGAGAATTTCGGAGCTGGGTGTGTGCATATCCAGCGCTGCTGCTGTGAGGCCTGAAGCCGCGGGTGAAACAAAAACCCGGACTGGATCTGCAGCCTCGCCGGTAAAGTCCATTGCAAGCAGCGCGGGGCCGCCGGTAGAGACCAGCGCGGGAAAAGTTTCTAAAATAGTCCCGGAGCATGGCTGGGTTGCCGCGGAGATAGTCCCAGAGAGCGGTTGGATCGCAGCGGCGGAATCCACCTCTGCAGCCGCCATGAAAGCCAGCTCCTCAGCCTGAGGTGCTGGCGCTGCAGCTGTGGGGCTTGAGAGTGCGGTTGCCGCAAAATCCCGGACTGGATTTGTAATCCTGGAGAGCGGCTCAAGCACCGCAGCAGTCCCGGAGCGTGGCGTCTCAGCCGCGGGCTTCACGGAGTGCGCCGTCTCGGCCGCGAGAGTCACGGGGTGCGGCTTAGCAGCCGCGAGAGTCACAGAGCGCGGCGTCTCGGCCGCGGGCTTCCCGGAGCTGCCTCTGCTTTCCTTTTTTTTATTTTTTATTTTTTTTAAAGCCTTTATTTGACAAAAAATGACAGTTACAATATCACAAAAAAATTGCACATCAAAAACATTTCATATCATATTACAATAATTATTAATATTGCCTCCACCATGATCTGCTTTCTCTCACTCACTGAACAAATCCCGTCCGGGAGGGGGGAAAAACACTGCCCGCCCACACTAAAAACTGATTGGCTGTCTCACAGACTCTTTGCAGAGAACAGGCCAATCAGAACCCTCTCTGTTTCCCCTCTCTCCTTCCCACACGCGATTAGAGATGAATTCCAGGAGATTATATGTGACTCGCAGGCATCAGGGAGCCACTACCGAAATGTGGGAGACTCCCACAGCTTCAGGGAGACTTGGTTTGTTTGAAACTGGAAACACAGCTGAAACATGCTGGTTATCCAGTATTAAAACAAATATTTTTAAAATTCCTTTAGCTTGCTTACTTTTGCTGTTGTACGTTTAATAGTGGTAGTTAAATGTCCTCTTTATCTTTTGTTGCTAATGGCTCATCACTGTATGGGCTGAATGATGCACTCTTGATAGGGGTATCCATCTTAGAGAAGTATATTGTGTATTTTTCGTTTTAAAGCTGCTGTGAAGCAAGGAGCAGAAAGCATATCACTTCTAGTCCAGCACAGTTTATACATCCATATGTGGTGTGGCATCAGAGCTGTTATTTATGGTGCGAGACTGGTTTTCTCAGCTGGTGAGAGAGCCCCCAGATGGTTTGGTTCTCACTTGGGTTCTGCTACTGCACTCACCGTGTGGAAAACTGGTGTTTAAGACTTAAAATGGAAACACTTTTCATAAACTTTATTTAATTATTTCTCACTTAATAATTACAACTCACTCAAGAGGAGAAAGTGCAGATTGTAAACTTTTATTCAATCCACTATAAATGATTTAGAATCCACTCTGCATAATTCAGTACACATTATGAACTGTTCATAACTAGTTTAGTCAAGTGAAGCGGCTTTTATTGTCATTACATCTGAGTACAGGTACACAGTGAAATAAAATTACGTTATAGTGCAAACATGAACTATAACACTACGATAAATACAGCAGACAATAGACAACTTAGAGACTACAGAGACGATTTCTTCAGTATCTACTCTAAATTATTCAGTGGCCCATATGAACCGTTCTGTGTGTATTTATTAATCTACAATATATGCTATGAGTCATTCAGTATTCACCGTAAATTATTCTGCATGTACTATGTAATATGCATTATTCAATATCTATTTATATTTATTGAGTATCTGCTATAAATTATTCAGTATTTATTTATAATTATTCAGTAACTGCTATTAATGATTCAGAATTAATTCAAAATGTCCAGTAACTGCTATAAATAATTCAGTATTCATTCAGAATTTTCAGTAACTGCTATGAATTATTCAGTATTCTGAATTTTCAGTAACTGCTATGAGTTATTCAGTATTAATTTAGAATTTTTCAGTAACTGTTATTAATAATTCAGTATTGATTCTGATTTTTTCAGTAACTGCTATGAATTATTCAGTATTAATTCAGAATTTTTCAGTAACTGCTATTAATAATTCCGTATTCATTCAGAATTTTCAGTAACTGCTATTAATAATTCAGAATAAATTCAGAATTTTCAGTCACTGCTATTAATTAATTCAGTATTAATTCAGAATTTTTAGTAGCTGCTATGAGTTATTCAGTATTTATTTATAATAATTCAGTATTTATTTACAACTATTTATTGTCACGTCTGGTGTTGTAGGCACTCCTTGTCCTTCCACACTTAGCTCCAATGGCGGTTCTCAGTTAGACAACTACAACACCCAGAATGCACCATCCACTGACATCACACACACTGCTGATCAGGTGACACCTCACCTGCCCTGGCCAGGAAGTCCTGAGTATTGATTATTACCTGTAGTATTTAAGGTCTGCTCAAACACACACACACCTACGCCGCATATTGCCTGGTTTCGTCCACATTACAAAGCGTTTATTCTGTGAATTTTCATGTATTACCTGGACTGTTTATCGTTTCCGTTTGGATCACCTTTTGATACTGCCTGCCCCGTGTATGACCATTGGACTGCCTCACTATCCTGTAATGGTCTTTACCTCAAGGTATCTGTTTATAGGTGTTGTTTACTCACTGCTACTTTTGTTGTACATACCGTGTGCAGCAGTGATGGTATAGTTACTTTGAAAAAGTAATCCGATTACTGATTACTCCTTTAAAAAGTAACTTAGTTACTTTATGGATTACTTGATTTTAAAAGTAACTAAGTTACTTTACAAGTTATTTTATTAGTTACTTTCAGCAGCTGCAGACACCACCTCCCGCCTCCTTAACATAAACATTATAACCAGTTTTGCCAATACTCCCTTTATTGTAAAATGCATTTTTAACAGCAACAATTTATCTCTATTAAGTTGAACTATTTCCTAAAAATATATATATATATTTTTAATAAAAATAAAAAAATTAACTTAACATATATAAAAAATATATATATGGTCTTTCTTGATTTTACTAAACATAAATACTTGTTTTTATAAAAAATATATAAAATAAAGAAAGTCTTTTTTGACCTGACATATTTAACACTGTAAAACTGAACATTGAACTTGTTGTTCTCTGCAGGGCAGCAAGGAGTGGTTTTATAAAACAGAACCGTGTATATGGTCTAGTCCAGGGATCACATATTTGCAGACTGCGGTCCGGGTCCGGACCCAGACGTTGTCCAATATGGACCCATACCGGACCCAACTACTGAGAAAGATTTAATTCTGACAGTGTTCATTTAAAGCACCGGAACTTTGTGGCAGACCGCTGCCCTGGCTAGTGAATTGGGACGCGGCCGCAAAAAAACGCCTTTATAAAGAGATACTGGCAAAACCCGAGAACTGGCGAAAAACGAAAACGGGCGGAAACTAAAGACACGCCGAGCGCAAGAGAGAGAGACAGGGGAGAAAGCGAGACGCGTGTGATTGGGGAAGAGCGGAGGGGGAATGGGTAAGGGAGCGGTGTGTGTGTGTGTGTGTGCAGGAGATGAGGTGGAGAGAGAGAGAGAGAGAGAGTAACGCACAGTGACTTAAATAAGTAACTTTAATCTGATTACTGGATTGGAAATAGTAACGCGTTAGATTACTCGTTACTGAAAAAAAGGGTCAGATTAGAGTAACGCGTTACTAAGTACTGACATCACTGGTGTGCAGACAAACCAAGTGTCCCTGAAGCGGCGGGAGTCTCCCGCATTTCGGTAGTGGCTCCCTGATGCCCGCGAGTCACGTATAATCTCCCGGAATTCAGAAGGTGTGCCCCAAATGCGCACACAGGTGACAGACTTTTTTTTCTCTAATCGCGTGTGGGAAGGAGAGAGAGAAAACAGAGAGGGTTCTGATTGGCCTGTTCTCTGCAAAGAGTCTGTGAGACAGCCAATCAGTTTTTAGTGTGGGCAGGCAGTGTTTTTTCCCCCTCCCGGACGGGATTTTACTCAGTGAGTGAGAGAAAGCAGATCATGGCGGAGGCAATATTAATAATTATTGTAATATGATATCAAATGTTTTTGATGTTGTGAAATTTTTTGTAAAAGATAAAAAGATAAAACTCATTTCACCTCTGAATACTCAAAATTTAATTAAAAAAAGTAAAATTAATTAATATAAAAGTAAAGTTTCGTTATCCTTTGGTGTGTGCGCAAGTTTTTTTTTTGTTGTTGTTTTTTGGAGGGGGTGGGGGGTGGATTTTTTTGTGTCTTTTATGATATATGTAGTATCTGTTAGGAATAATTCAGGATCTACTATGATCAGTGTGAGAAACCATGAGAAAGTGAAGGTTCGGGTCATTGTGGAGAGCGGGGGGATTACAGGGGGAGTTGTGATTGACATTAGATCTGTTTGGTGATGCATGTCACTAAAAGGCCAAGTCGGTGAGGAATTTCCAAATGTCAGCCCTGCGCCCCTCCCTCGCTGTGGAGCGGGTGGGAAACTGAGGACTCCGCTGAGAAAAGCGCAGGGTCTCACTTTGAGAATTTATGTCACCGCCGATATTTAGAACCGCTCTGGGCAATTGACCAATAGAACGGGGCGCTCTGGAGCAGCCACACATCAGACTACACTTAAAAAAGGTGCTGCAAAGGGGCGATGCCTTAGAAGGGCCACTTTTGATTCCATGAAGATGTTTTTTTTTGTGGCAGTAAAAGCTGTTCTAAGTTTTAAGAGTGTTCAAGGTCACTGTGCTCAATGCCAGAAGTGGACTAGAGGGAAACTGAGCTTAATCCAATACCACTGGGATGAGTTGGATTGGCAATGGCAGCTAATTATCTAACCTCAGAGACAAACACAATCACCATTTGTGTTGCACACATATTTAAAGGAATGATGCAAAAAAAATGTGAGCAAGTGTGTGGAATGGCCAGGGCAGTCCAATTTCCAAACACTGGATTGATTTTTGTGCCCCACCCAGTCCTCCCCAGATACGGAGTTTACGCGGGTTGCCAGATTGACTGGCACAGTGTTTGCTATCAGGGTATTTTAACTGTGTTTATTTTCTTTTTTTCACAGTTTATGTTTGTACTTTTTGCATGCACTGAAAAATAAAAATTCACCTTTTTGAACTCAGTTGCTGGTTTCCCTGCAGTCTTAGTCGCTTTTGACGTAAATGTTCATCTTATATTTTTCCTTAGTATTTTTTCCTTACTGATGTATGTATCCATTTGTGGCGAGTGTAAGGTACAGGACAGTTATTTATACTCTTAAATTAATAAACCCAATAAATAAGTGAAATTGTAGCCAACTACGCCATCTGGACAACCCAGGAATTAAGAAAAATTACCCAAATCTACCAATCAAGATGTAGGTCACACAGGTTCGAATCACGTGGTCGGAGACAGGGTTATATTAAAATTAAAATTTTAATAAATATTAAATCTTAACAAACAAACATCACAACCAATAATTCAAAATAAATGTATTTAACAAAAGAAAATAACAAAAAGAAAAAGAAATAAACACAATCACACGGACAACCAAAAAAACAAATAAGCAGTAATGTTTTAATAACCCAGAGCTTTATTGAGCCCAAATGCTTCCAGGCTACAAAACAAAAAAACATCCTGCCACACATTCTTCTAGAAAAACTCCTCCCATTCATGTCTCTGTTCCTATAGCATGTTTAAGTGTTTCCAGATGTATACCATGACACCCTATATTAGCAGTTCCCCCAGTCTAGGACCGCCTTGAAGATACTGTCTCAGTCTTTGTATTGAATAATTGTATTATACTTACAGGAGTGTCTGCAGGGTCTTCTTCTTCATCTTTAAAGATCTTTACAGCAAAGAGACAGCAATAAATGACACTACCTACATGCTGATTTTTGTCCCAAAACTCTGGGTTCGGTGAGGCAGCGTCACAAGAAAATACATGGTCTGAGAAATATGATTACCACTTCTATCTGTTTTATTAACCAGATTTCTTGGAGATAATCAGATTAAAGAAATCTGAGTATGCTGATTACACGACCACTTAAACAACAAGATGACTGCAGAAATCTGTTTATGATCACAGTATAAAGTGTGTAAACATATTGTCAGAGTGTATTTGTAAGACTTTTATTTAAAGTTTCTGTTCCTGTTTCTGTTATTGTCTTCTTATTCTTCTTATTCTCATTACTGTGAGATCGACAGAATGGAACAGCCGCAGCGTTTAAGGTGTAATGGAAAACTCGAAGAAGCAGCTGCCGTTGTTTTAGACCCATTTATCTCCTGTCAGCTTAACAATTTAAGGGTATAATCTTTTCAGGGTCGTTTTGTTGGGCCGTTTTCGATAATTACACACAGTTTTTGGGTTTATGGATTGGGACGAGCCTCTCCCCACCACCCTTTCAAATTGCTCTGGCCACCCAGTGAATTGCCACTGAGTGGAGGGAAGATGGTGATGATGACCAAAATGACTGTAATAACCCCACACTTATGACATTTGTCACCACAGCCGTATTCCGTGCTCAATCGCTGACCCTCAAAGCGGCTTGCTCTCCTGGTTACGACTCGGAGAGAGCAGCCGCTCCATGAAAGCGTCTCTAATTGTTCGATATCGAAGTACAAACCTTGATCGTCTATTATATTCCTCAAGTGTACCACAGATATTTCAGGTATTTGCAGATGTTTTGACCGTTTGTTCTTTCAGCCCAGACGTGACTACACATCACAACAACACTCTGAATGGTCTGAAAGTTCTTCCCACAAACATTTAGAGAGATTATCTGGGCCAGAGTTTCCAGAGGAACTTAGAGGAAATAATTTTCTCCAGACTGACTGTCTGGGCCTCATAGACTCCAATGGGCGTCATATATTGTATCTCTTTTGCACCAAAAATGAGCTGGTGGCAGTTCCTGCAAACTAGCAAACTTCCTAAGAATAGAACTGGCTTTCTATTGGTTTAAGAACCTAACAATCTTATATGTAGATGTTAAAAGACATTGCGTTATGGCTCTAAATTATTTATCTTAAATGTGGCCAATAAGCTAAGAGGTATTTTTAAGTTTTGATACTGTAGTTTTCAGACATCACAAGTTGCACAAAATAATTTCCGGGATATATACAGTACAGGCCAAAAGTTTGGACACACCTTCTCATTCAATGCATTTTCTGTATTTTCATGACTTTTTACATTGTATAATACTGATGGCATAAAAACTATGAATGAACACATGTGGAGTTTTATGTGCTTAATAAAAAATGATCTTGCCTCCACAGTCACCGGACCTGAACCCAATCCAGATGGTTTGGGGTGAGCTGGACCACAGAGTGAAGAAGGCAAAGAGGCAACAAGTGCTAAACACCTCTGGGAACTCCTTCCTTCAAGACTGTTGGAAAACCATTTCAGGTGACCACCTCTTGAAGCTCATTGAGAGAATGATGCCAAGAGTGTGCAAAGCAGTAATCAGAGCAAAGGGTGGCTATTTTGAAGAAACTAGAATATAAAACATCGCGTGGGCATATATTGTGTGTAATATATTTTTACCTTCCCAAACCCAGGAAAGCATGTGCGTTAATCCGCCCTTGTTTGTGACCCTTGACTATAAAGGTTATTGTGTGGTGTGTTCCACATTAGCTGGTGAAATGGATTCATTTATGTACTGTAGACAATTCCCTTTACACTTTGAAGAAAAACATTATGACAGTAGTTTTTGCAGTTGTAATTCCTATCCTGACCTTTGGGGGCAGTACTGGTTATTTACCACAGATTAAAGCCAGCCAAAAATGGAAGCCATGTGGTAACAATGGAGGTTCAGAGGAAGCTGTTGCTTCATTCCTCTGACTAATGAACCTTTTTTGAGGAACTTAAAGTTTGAAGATCAGCGTAAATGGTTTAATTAAGTTTTGTTCTATTTTTTTCTTTTCAGAAAAGTTCTTGTTTTTCTATTTTTGTTCTCTTCTTTGCTCTCTGTCAAATAATTCGTAAGGACTTCTATGGACAAATCTCGCAACCATCTACAACAATTTCACTGAAGCTTCTTCACGGCCACAACAAAGTTGGATTATTTCTTCACTACATTTCCCAGGATGTTTTTATGGACTTCTAAGGACTATTTCAGCCAGACATGGTAAGGATGATCCTATTCTTTTATGGAAGATCCTTTTAAAATAATTTAAAAGACTGGAAAAACTTATTTCTTTGGGTGTGTTTTGTGCATTTATCAATCAATAGATTTTAATTTCTGTAATTTTAGCTTTTGTTAAATTTGCGGTTTAGTAAAACATTTATCTGCTCTTATATGATGGCACTCAAAACTTGGTATTTAAACCGTTACCGTTAACCGTTACAACATGACCCATTCAATTGTCATTGTTCCAGACCAACGTCCACTGAGATATCTCTCATAGTACATCTCTTGAGTCCTTAAGGACACATTTGCCAGCTGCTTTTTCAGAAGAACCTCTCTCTCCCACGTCGCCGCATCTTACTGGTGCTTTAAAACACATTTAAACTGTCTGCCTTATGTTTTCTAACTAGTCGGCACGGTTTTCATCACTTTTCAAGTTGTTGTCGCACTGTTATAAAGAGCCTGGCGTAGGCGACGTGTTTGCACTGAAGCGTTTGAACCTCCAGCTTCCAAAGTAAGAAGCAAAGAAATAAAAAACTCAAAGAAGGAAAAACACACTGAATATGAATCTGTGCTGCAGTGTTTTTATATTCAGCTAAGCCTCATACACTCACCTGCAGAGAATGAAAAGCCATACAGTGGTCTGGGTGATGATCGGCCAGCTTGAAGAGGGCTTAGTGGCACATTTACAAGATGCGTTTCGCTTTAGACATTTTCAGCTTTGAGTATGTTTAGCTTTAGGTGCTTTTCGCCTGAGATTAGCTTTTAGGTATTGTTAGCTTTTAAAAGTCTTTATCTGGGGCTGAGCAATATATCGTAAATACTGATCAGTACTGATATTTTATTAGTATATTTTTAAAATGTGAATATATTTCTGTGTGTGAATGAATTGCAAAAAAACAGTAGATGTAGGTTGTTCATGTGAAATTTAACACAAGAGTCAAGTCAAGTTTTATGTCAGTGCGCGTGTGTGTGTGTGTGTGTGTGTGTGTGTGTGTGTGTTCAGCCTCAGTGCTAGTTTCAGCCTTTTAGCATGTTAGCTTGCTGTTAGCTCCCTAGCCTGTTGTTATTTTGGCATGGTTGTGGCTGACAGTTCCAGCAAAAAAATCAACGACTGTGTTCCTTTTTCCTGATCACTGCCTCTTGACTGTGATTGCGATGCTCAGGGGTGCTAGTTTCCAGTGTAATACCCAAACTTTGGTTCCTTTCCAGCGGAAAGATGAGCAGAAACTGGGTTAAATCGAAGTACTGGCCATTTATTGTAGCCTGCTTGGTCATGAAATGAAAATAGAACGAGTGGCCGTGCTAAAACAACAAAAATTAGCAAGAAAGAAAACGACTGACTACACAGCTACACTACAATGTTTCTTGTCAATCCTTCCAGTGCGTCCAGTCGGATGCTACAATATCTTTAACTAAGGAAAATGACAAAAAAATAAAGCACAGTGACTTGGATAAGTAACTTTAAGGATTCAAGGATTCAATTTCAAGGATTAAAGGAGATTTTATTGTCATTCGCATCATCACATGTGGTACATGAGGTGGAACGAAATTGTGATCTCACGATCCAGTTTTACACCCAAAGAGCTGTTATTAATAGATATATAGATAAAAAAGAATACAATAAAAGAAATAGAATATACAAAATAGATAGATAAATATCCCAAGAATAAAAAAAATAAATAGAGAGTAGAAGGTTCAGCAACATGAAGTCCAGAGTGCAAGTGAGCTATAGCAGCATGATAATGTGAATTAGAGCAGTGGAGATAAAGTGTCTCAGTGCAAGTAAAGTGACCGTGTTGGTAAACAGTAAACAGTAATTTGTCCTTGGTGTCAGTGCAGTGTGTTGTTAAGTGGAGTTTAAGAGTCTTACAGCTTCCGGAATGAAGCTGTTTCTGAGTCTTGTTGTTTTGCACTTAATGCTCCGCAGCCTCCGGCCTGAGGGGAGTGGGACAAAAAGTGCGTGTGCTGGGTGGGTGGGATCCTTCCTGATACAGGTGGCCCTTTTCCTGCACCTGGAGGTGTAAATGTCTGTGGTGCTGTGGAAGCTAACTCCAACAATCCTCTGTGCAGCCTTCACCACCCTCTGCAGTGCTTTCCTGTCTGCAGCAGAGCAGCTTCCATGCCACACATTGATGCTGGAGCACACGACGCTCTCCACCACACATCTGTAGAAGGAGGTGAGGACTACGCTCCCGAGTCCAGCTCGTCTCAGCCTCCTGAGGAAGTAGAGCCGCTGATGTGCCTTCCTGACCAGAGTGGAAGTGTTGTTGCTCCAGGTGAGGTTGCTGGTCAGGTGCACACCCAAGTACCTGTAGCTGTCAACCACTTCCACCGCAGATCCTCCAATGTGCAGGGGGAGGTGGGCATGCTTGCCCCTTCTGAAGTCCACAATCATCTCCTTTGTCTTTTTTACATTGATGCAGAGGTTGTTTTCTCTGCACCAATCCTCCAGGTGTTCCACCTCCTGCCTGTAGCTGGACTCATCTCTGTTTGTGATGCATCCAACACTGCCGTGTCGTCCGCAAACTTCACAATATGACAGCCTGGATGGAGAGGTGAGCAGTCATATGTGAGCAGTGTGAACAGGAGGGGGCTCAGCACACAGCCCTGAGGGGAGCCAGTGCTGAGGATTATGGAGGGGGAGGAGATGTTGTGAATCCTCACAGACTGCGGCCTGTTGGTCAGGAAGTCTAGGACCCAGTTGCACAGGGAAGAGCTCAGTCCAAGTGAGGAGAGTTTGGTTATCAGTGTCTGAGGAATCATGGTGTTGAAAGCAGATATGAAGTCCACAAAGAGCATCCGAACGTAGGAATCCTTCTGCTCCAGGTGGGTGAGGGCAGTGTGGACCACGGAGGAAATGGCATCCTCTGTGGATCGGTTCTTCCTGTATGCATACTGGTGTGGATCCACAGTGATGTTGATGGTGGCTTTGATGTGGGTCTGAACCAGTCTTTCAAAGCACTTTGTGACTATCGGAGTGAGGGCTACTGGCCGGTAGTCATTCAGACCTGTCACTGTGGAGCTCTTGGGGACCGGGATGATGGTGGCGGTCTTCAGGCAAGTGGGGACAGCTGCCTGGATGAGGGACGCGTTGAAAATGTCGGCCAGGACGTCCGAGAGCTGGTCTGCGCAGTCTTTTAGCACCTGTCCGGGGATGTTGTCCGGGCCGGCAGCTTTCCGGGGGTTAATCCTCCTCAGCGTCCTCCTTACTTCTGCTGGTGTCACGCTGAGGGGCTCCTCTCCTGGTGAGTGTGGGAGTCTGGTGCTGGGGGGTGTGTCAGGGTTCTCAAAGCGGGCGTAGAACGTGTTGAGAGCCTCAGGCAGGGATGGGTCTTTGGAGCTTTGTGCAACGTTAGATTTGTAGTCCGTGATGCACTTGATGCCCCTCCACATGCTCTGTGGATCCTGGGAGGAAAAGTGTCCCTGGATTTTCTGAGCATATGCAGCTTTTGCCCTCTTAACTCCAGCAGTCAGGGCTGCGTTCAGCCAGGGCTTCTGGTTCGGGTAGCAAGTCACAGTCTTGGTAGTAGTGACATCCTCCACACACTTGCTGATGTACCTGAGAACAGCAGATGTGTATTCCTCCATATCCAGCTCCCCCTCACACTCAGCAGCCTCCCTGAAGACCTGCCAGTCTGTGCAGCCGAAGCAGTCCTGCAGCACAGCGGCGCCGTCACTGGGCCACACCGTGATGGTTTTCTGTGTGGGTTTTGAGCGTCGCAGTGGGGGGTGGTATGCGGGGACCAGCATGATGGAGATGTGGTCCGATAGCCCGAGGTGGGGGCAGGGGAAGGCTTTGTAAGCGTCTTTCACAGAGGAGTAAACACGGTCCAGCGTGTTATTACCTCGCGTTGGAATGTTCACGTGTTGGTAAAACCTCGGCAGCGTGTTCTTCAGTTCTACGTGGTTAAAATCCCCCGCTACCACGTAGAACGCGTCCGGATGCTTGTTCTGAAGCGAGCTGATGTTGTCATAAAGCTCCTTCAGTGCGTTGTTAGCATTAGCATCCGGTGCTATGTAAACAGCAATCACGAACACCGCCGAAAACTCACGAGGCAGATAGTGAGGACGACACTTTACAGTCAGCTGTTCTGTCGCCTCGAAGCAGTGGCTGTTTACCAACACGCAGTTTGTGCACCAACCTTTGTTTATGTAGACGCACAAGCCGCCCCCCCGGGCTTTCCCGGATAGCTGGCTGAGGTCCGCTCGGAAGAGCTGCCGGCCGGCGAGCTGGAAGGCTGAGTCCGGCATGGTCTGGTTCAGCCAGGTTTCCGTGAGACAAATCACAGCGCAGTTCCTCATCTCCTCAGAAACATTCATCCTCAGCCGCAGCAGGTCCAGCTTGTTATCCAAAGAGCGGACGTTAGAGAGGAAAAGCGACGGAATCGGGGGTCGGTTAGCATTAGCCTTTAGCCTGGCTAGCACCCCAGCGCGTTTTCCTCTCTTCTGACGCCGCTCGCACCGCCTCCTCCTCTTGCCCTTTGTCTGCAGCGATCCGCTCCCCCACGCCGGAGCGCGGAGGAGCTGCAGCTCGCCCAGCGTAGCTCGGATATTATTGTCCATAGTTGCTGTTACTGACCAAACTGACCAAACTGTCCTTAATCCTCAGAAATGAAAGCGCAGCGTAAGTTCTACTATAGACTCCAATGCTACGTCACCTAATTACCTATCCAATCAGATTTTCTCTTCTGCTTTAAATAACGATCACTCATTCAGTACCTTGCTGCATTTCAGACGCTGTTGGTCGCTCTTCCTGACGTTGTCCGCAGTTCTCTCGCTTGTGTCCTGTTCTCGCTTCTAGTGTGTCCGACCGGCGTCTCGTGTTGGCCTCCTGTTGCTAACCTCCTACTGCTGGCCGCTTTGTCGTCGGACGCCTCCCGCTCCTACTGACGGCTGCTGCTCCCCACGTCCGGTCGGCTGTGCACGGAAGACGCAATCTGCTTGCCACGCGCCGCGCCGTTGGCTGGCGGCCCGCTACTCTACCCCCTCCTGCTCTGTCCCGCCGCCGCCCCAGCCCACTGTCGGAGATAAGCCCCGGCTGTCCCGGTCCTTCAGGCGGTCGCTGTCTCGGCGTGGAGTTCGGACTCTGGTTTGGTCGCTGTCGAAGAGCGCTGTGGATCTGCTTCCGGGTTGCCTCTCCCTGTAACGCAGTGTTCTGTCGTATTGTGCAACCCGTCGTGATGTGCTTCTCGACGCCAGTGCCCATGCGCGGGGCCTTTGTTTGTTTTCTTATTTCGTGGTTTTCTGTTAAGTTGTGGTCTCCCCTCCTTACTCTTAACTGTCCTCCGATATTTTGTTTCGGCTTTATTGTATTCCTGCTGAAGCATGTTTGAATATGGGGCTTTTTCTAGCGTTTTTACTTTATTTGTGTACTAGAATAGCGCGGTTCGATAGGGTGGCAAGTTGTAACTGAGCACCGGTTCACCCGGCCCCTCTGCCTTCGCTCCGCCTCCCCTGGCCTCTGCTGCTGCTGCGGCTGGCGCGGACCTGCCCGTATCTTTCTCCTCTGGCGCGCTCTCCCTGGAACTTTGACTTTTGCTGAGCTGACTGGCGCGCTCCTGCCTGGATCTTCTAATGTTGCTGTGCTGCCTAGCGCGCTCCTGGTTCGTTCGCCGCTACTGCGCTGCTGGTGCGCTTCTGTCGGATCTGCTGCTGCTGCTACTGCGCTGCTGGTGCGCTTCTATCGGATCTGCTGCTGCTGCTGCTCCTGCCCTACCTGGAGCTTCTGCCGGATCTGCTGCTGCTGCTGCTACTGCCCTACCTGGAGCTTCTGCCGGATCTGCTGCTGCTGCTGCTACTGCCCTACCTGGCGCTTCTGCCAGCTCTGCTGCTGCTACTGCCCTACCTGGCGCTTCTGCTGGATCTGCTGCTGCGCTGCCGCGTGTGTTTCTGCCTGGGTCCTCTGCTGCTTGGCCTCTTCCTCCTCCTGTTTAGCTACTGCCGTGCCTGGCCCGGCTTTTGGTAGGCCGTTTGTTTCTGCTGATGCTGCTATGGTTTTCCCCGCGCTTGCGTGCTGTCATCCTACAAGGTAAGGTTCTTCTTTTGCCTTCCTTCCGAAGCCCGTTTGCCCCCGGCGCGTGGATGGTCCTCTTCGCGGTCTATTGACCTTATGGCTGGCCGCTCTTCTACCTCTTTTCTTTTTCTTTTTTCTGTTCTGTCTTCTGTTCGCTGTTCTGTTGATTTTCCGGACTTTTGACTACATTCTAACATTCTACCGCTCACTGCTTCCTTCTTCCGTCGTCTCTTCCCCGACCTCGCCTCCCTTACTGTCACGTGCAGTTACTCATGATTGGGTTTTCACGTATTCGCTTCTTCGTCATATTTTGTATCATGTGCATGTTTGTGTTTCTCAGTGCTTTCAGTCTCTTGCGTTCCATGTCATTGCTCCTTGCACTTTGCTCCGTAAATTATTGATGGCAGTTGGCAACATCTACTGCTCTGCCTAGTTTACGGTATTCATAATGGTAATAATATTGATAGTACTAATAGTGGTAATGGTAGTAATATTAGTACTAATAATAGTGATATTGATAATAATGATGCCGATGTTACTCTTTATTTTGTAGCACCTTCGTACGTTTCAATGCAGCTCATCGTGTGCTGTACATGGAATAAGCACGAAAAATAAATATGTAATGGTTCATAATAAAGCTAGTGGTGCTAGTACTAATTAGACATAATGCTAGAATACGAACTGATGTACAATGAATTGTCCAACTGTAGTATATTATTTATTGGTATATTTATTTATATAAACCATACATAATGATAATAATAATAATGGTACTGCTGATACTCTTACGAATTATTGTACCTGTAAAATGGATTAGTTGTTAAAGCTTAGTTTAAAGGAATATGTCTTCCTCTGCGTTTTAAAACTGTTTGCTGCTGACCTGCTTCCCGGCTTATCTTCTTCTTACCTTTTCTTTTCTATTTAATCTTCTTATCTTTTCTGTTCTTCTGTGTTTTGATCCGTATATAGTGTGTTTCTTTATTCTTACTGTTCTTTATTTCTTATGAATCGTGCTGTTGCTGCTGGACGTCTACATTTCCTTAGGGCTATTTCATATCTATGTATCTGTATCTTTATCTGTCTCTGGGTTCGCGATTTCGCTTGGGTGCTTTTCGTGTGTTCTCTGTTTGCTGTGTCGTTCGTGGCTTTTCTAGTCTCGCTTTCTTGGTTGTGGTCCGGTATTTCTCATTGTTCTCCTCGGCGCCGTTTCTTCGGCTGCGCTCGGTGCGAGCGCCGCTCTGTTTGTCGGTTTTGGGTATTTATTTCCAAGGGCGATAGTTTGCCGACTGTTGGCTATTAATTTTGACCCTCGCCCCTGGATCTGCCTCTCAGTTCTGTACGAAATGATCGGTGGTGATCGCGTGCGTTTCATTACTTTTATTTTCTCTGAAATTATTAATAAAATACGTTGTGACCGCGAAGCTGTGATCACGATCCTCATTTAAGTTGTTCTTTCTGCACTCCGATTATGTCATTGCTCAATTTAATTACCTGGGACTCAGTAATTATAAATTAATTTCATAATTGGTAACAAACTTTCTCTCTACAAAATTATTGATGCCAATTAATAAGGAACGTCGTAATAGTCAGATTATCCGAGTTCGTTTTCTAATCCAGCTATATGCTTACTCCTCAAAGGCATTGCAAAAATCCTCTTCCTCAATTTAATATAGCTTGCCATTTACAGAAATAAATCTAATTTACAAGTCTTATATATTCTCCCTATGTTTCCACTGCATACGGCAGCTTTTATGGATTTAAGCGCACAGGCATTTCACAAGCGCGCGCCGACAATATTTATTTGATCAGTTCAATGCCTCACGCTGTCTGATTTAAGCTCTACTCCTTCCTTCATTTCTGTTTGCGCGAAACATTCTGTTGCAGATAACAGGGCCCTGTTTTACAATTAAAATACTAAAAGTGCACTTCTATTTCTGTCTTCACTTCTGGGGCAGCTATCTGCTTTCACGCTCTTCTAAACTTTATGCGCCTCTGTTTGGTTTCACCTAATAGCTACCCTATGGCGAAACAGTGGTCAGATTTCACCTGTCAAATGTCAATTAGGAAACGCTGACCATCTCCATCCTGCTACGCTGGTCGCTCTCTTTAGGAACGACGCAGCCACATCCTCAGCGAAGCTGACGTCACCATTTGCTACTTGAAGAAGACGGGTAATTTCAGCACACCTGTCACACACTTAGACCAGAACTGGACCTACTGCTGAACGCTCAGCAAGCTCATTCAACACTGTCTAAGTAAGTATTATTTATAAGCAAACACTGGAGGCGGTGGAAGTACTACATACTTTAGAGTATGTTAATTTGTGCATCAATCCGGCGATTTAAATGATCTATTATACATCAACATTTGCTTTTGTTTCAATGCTTCACTAACAGTATTAACCAGTATTAAAACGATCTGTGATGCTCTCCCAACACTGCTGATTATCACATGTCTATACCTATAGCTTAATGCATTATGGCCCGTGGTCATTTACATCAACACATGCCAGGAGACAATCTCCTCTTTATCTTGGGCTCACAGCCCAGACGACATGACATGAGGATTATTGCATGTTACTAACAGCATGTTTTTTCAGGGGTCGAACCCCGCGCTCAGCGTTTTACAGGGCGCGCAGCCCGTTACTAACAGCAACGCATGCTTTGGGGGCGGTCCCCGCGCATGAGGGCTCAACGCCCAACCTAGATGCATGTTTTGGCCCTTGGCCCTCACTAACAGCAATGCATGCTTTTCGGGCTCGACGCCCAAGTGTATGAATGTAGAGCCCGTGGCTCGACTGCTCGAGGGCGCACCCCTCGCATAACCTCTTCTCTTTCTTTCTAACCTCATTTTCCTTATCTCCTCCTTCGCTCCTCTATCCCGTTGTTTCCCTCTGACCTCCTTTAGGCCCTATTGTATAATGTTTTCCTTCTACTATTTCTGTATTTATCTTATAACATATTTGTGCTGTATCTTAGTCGCTTCAGACAAAAAGTCGGCTAAACGTAATTTAATGCAAGGTAATATTATGATCGATGAATACAGAATGAACAAATGAACGAAATAAATAAAAGCATGAGGTAGGCACGCAGCCTACATATTTGTGGCATTCCCCGCGTATGATCGGATGAATACAATGAATGAACGAAAGACTGAAAGAAGGCATGCTACCGTATGTCTTTTGGGGACGTCCTCTACGCATAAAAGAATAACGAAAAATGAAATGAATGAATTATAAGGGCTCACGCCCTCGGGGGCGCACCCCGCTCGAGCTAGTATCTAGAGTATGGAAGAGGGCTCGCGCCCTTGCGCTTCGGGGGCGCTCCCCGCTCAAGGCTCGCAGCAAGCGCATGTATGAACGAGGGCATCGGCCCATACTAACAGCATGGAAAGTTGGCGCGATCAAGCGCATCACTGGGCACTACACTCATGTTAACTCTGCTTGTTATTGCACAGAACACCCACATTTAGATGCATCCAGCATGTGCTCACATTACGCAATTCACAAGTTAAATGATAAATAAACTCACTCATGCATGGGGATATTCATGGTATAAATAAAACACACCACTGTCCACAATCTCGGTGCAACATAAAATCGTAACATTGTATTATGCTATTATTAATTAAACATTTTTTTTCTATTACAGGAAGTAGAAACCAGGTAAAGATCTGCGGTGGGTATATTTATAATTTATACTTTTGGGGTTGGCTCCGCCCTGTCTTCAGTGTACGACAGGATCTGCAGAGCCCAGATGTATCAAGCCCTGGGCCGATGACGGGCCTACGCCAAAGACTCTAATACATGAAATCGTTTCTATACGACTTTCACGAACATATACGTGTACTTGTTTCGCCTACAAATATTTTGTTCAAACATTAAATAATTCAACTAACTAAATTTGCTTCCGGAGTCGTAATAGTAGAAATGAAAGCGCAGCGTAAGTTCTACTATAGACTCCAATGCTACGTCACCTAATTACCTATCCAATCAGATTTTCTCTTCTGCTTTAAATAACGATCACTCATTCAGTACCTTGCTGCATTTCAGACGCTGTTGGTCGCTCTTCCCCTCCTCCCTCCCCGCCGCCTCCAGGTTGGTCCCGTTTGGTTGCCCGGGGGTTGGCTCCGCCCTGTCTTCAGTGTACGACAGGATCTGCAGAGCCCAGATGTATCAAGCCCTGGGCCGATGACGGGCCTACGCCAAAGACTCTAATACATGAAATCGTTTCTATACGACTTTCACGAACATATACGTGTACTTGTTTCGCCTACAAATATTTTGTTCAAACATTAAATAATTCAACTAACTAAATTTGCTTCCGGAGTCGTAATAGTAGAAGTTCGGTTCTGCTGTAACTCACATGCGTGGGGCGTGTAAAGTTGGGTTCAGAACCGACGTAAAAACAGCTCAAAATAGGGTGTTCGCTAGGAGCGTGAGAAGCCGCTGCACTACTGCGCGCCGCCATCTTGCAAAAACAAGTCAGATTACTGGATTAGAAATAGTAAAGATTAGATTACTCGTTACTAAAAAAAGACGGTCAGGTTAGAGTAAAACCTTACTAAGTAACGCGTGGCTGACACCATTGTTTAAACTTTCTAAATTGTGTTAATCAGTGATTTGCAACTTGTGGGCCGTGGCCACTCCTTACTTTGAGCTTGTTGATTGGTCAGGAAAAATACAGTCAAATGACTGACAAAGGCAGCTGATGGCTCAGCAAGTTAGTTATTATAAATGTGAAGATTCTGAGAGAAATACTTGGTAGAGTTTTAGACATGATTAACATGGATTATTTGTTAAAACCAGGTCTTCTACGTGAAAAAGTTAAATCCTATCAGTCTTATAGGCTGTACTGATTGTTGTTGGTAAATGGTAGATTTAACCTTCAGGTGCAGAACATCATGTGGTGCATTAAGTTGGTTAATGTGTGGAAACTCCTGTGTAAAATCTGGGTTGGTCTGGATTTCTTGCCATTTTGTGCAGTGGTTGGTCTACAGTATACAGTTCTGAAAAATAAGAGAACACCTCAGTTTCTGACTTAGTTTCTCTTATTTTGCTTTTTATAGGTTTATGTTTGAGTATTTTTGTTTTATTCTATTAACTACGGCTGTTTCTCACAAATTCCAAATTAAAAAAATATTCTCATTTAAAGCATTTAACTGCAGAAAATGAGAAATGGCTGAAATAATAAAAAAAGACACAGAGCTTTAAGATTAACCTCAAATAATGCAAAGAAAACAAGTTCATATTCATTAAGTTTTAAAAGTTGGTTTTTAATCACAGTTTTCATGCATCTTGGCATATTCTCCTCCACCAGTCTTACACACTGCTTTTGGATAACTTAGGGCCTGCACTCCTGGTGCAAAATTCCAAGCAGTTTAGTCCTCTTGATTTTATTCCAGAGGTTTTCAATTTGGTCAAATCAAAGAAACTCACTAATCTTAAGTGGTCTCTTATTTTTTTCCAGAGCTGTATGTATCTAGATCAGGGGTGTCAAACTCATTTTGGCCGAGGGCCACATTGGCATATTGGCTGTCCTCCGAGGGCCAGATGTAACTTATAAATGTAATAAAATGTAACCAAATGTAATATATGTAAATGAATGTAATTACTCCTTAATGTTAAATAACTCTCAATATATTATTTATTCAATCAAATATTACAGTTGCATGGAAAAAATGTTTGCTTGTTGCTCTATTAACATAAATCCTTTTAATTTGTCATGTCATGAAATCCAAAAACTCCATCAATCAAGAACCAAACTATTCAAGTGAATAGAAATGACATCAAGTTATATTAACTTTGAAATTATTAACTGAAATAAGGCTTAATAAATATAAAATCAAAAATTGTGAGCTGTTAAGAACATAGCATTTCCTCAGATTTAGCAGTTCCTCATCCAACCACTAGTGGGAGCTGCAGCAGCAGCAGCAGCACCACAAGTCCGCAGTCTTTACTGAGTCAGAGCTACAGCCCAGCCACGGGCTACAGGGCTCAGCTCAGCCAGTCTGGAGCGTTTTTAAAATTTTTAAGTTCTTCTGTGTATGAAATAAAGATTTTTGTAACCGAATAATACAGCTCTCTACAGTTCATCTTTCAGCCCAATCAGCTAACAGCAGCCGTTTAGAGCATGAGTCACTGCTGGGATTACATTAAAAACAGGTCAGTTAGCGCGCTGCTAACCTCAGGATGTTTATAACTACGGAGTTTAGTGGACACACCACGGCTGCAAGGTTAGACTGTTGAAGGCTACTGAAGACTATTAAAGGCTATTGGAGGTTATTGAAAGGGTTATTGAGGGCAGAATACAGTAAAGGCTGGTTAGATAAGTGATTCACGTCCTCGTACTTTGCTGCGGTGAAACTGCGACTAGCGCTGTCACAGTGATGTTTATTAACGTCATTAAAACAGATTTTGTCAGCTATTGTCTTATAAATATTTACACAGAACTTATATCTCTCCTAAAAAGCGTTTATTTTGGTCAGTAACACTCTTCGTAACACAAAAGGCATACCGGTCTTTCGCCTTGAAGCACAGCCGTCCGTCTGCATCAGCTTCTCTTTTTCTGGACATTATGGGATAAACATTTATATGTCTCAATTCCACCCGCGAAGTTACACCTTCCCTCCGGCAGGGTTTCCACATCAATGACTACACTGCCGTGTAGTGGGAGAAAGCCGTAACTTTGCTGGTAATACAATCGACAAGCATTGTGGGAAATGTATTTTTTTGGTCAAAGAACGCTTCTGACCTATTTATTATAGACACTAAGATCTTACAAGCTCTCGCGGGCCACATAAAAAGACGTGGCGGGCCACATTTGGCCCGCGGGCCTTGTGTTTGACACATGTGATCTAGATTGTGGTTTTCCACCACAGCGTCTTTTGGGCAGCCCATGGTGAGCAGTGTTCTGGGAACACTGATAAAGTTCTAGAGGAGGACCAACACAAACAGTGCAGCAACAGATTCAGAGCTTCAGTCTCTGACTTTACGTCTACAAGGTCGAGCAGCTCTAGTAATTCATGACAGTGAGTGCGTACAGTGTTTAAAAACTCCAGCAGCACTGCTGTGTCTGATTCAATTGGTGTATTGATGTAAAAAAAAAAATTATATACTTATTCTAGACGTTTGCTTGTTTTCAAGGCACTGCTGCAGAAGTCGCATTTCCACGACGATGACTATGTGACATACCAGCTACTTCAATACATTCTGCAGTCGAGACTATATTATAACACAATGAAATGGTCTTATTTTACTGCCTAGTTAAGGAGGGGAAAAAGCAACATATTGTACCCTATAATAAGGCCTCAGCTCAGAGAGGTTCTTTTATACGTGTTCATTCCTGCCGTTCTCATCAGGAATGGCCTTCAGTTTATCCTCTCTGTTCTTACCGAGCCTGAAAGGCAGCGAGCAGCGCTTTTATGAGCTGCTCAGGATAACAATCTAAAGTGCTTCTCTTTTATATTAGCCATGCTGTGTTTCTAGGGGTATTACCTTTCAGAGCGTTATTACTGTCATTTTGCTTCATGATGGAGATTCCATTCTAACTTTTCCTTGTATTTTATATCTTCCAGTGGTCCAATTCTTTCTGTTTATGCACCAAAAACAGTCTGAATTCTTTTGTAATGGTGATTGTCCAATTTTCCAGTGGCTTAGAATAAAACTGTTTAATTAACTGTGTATATAACTGTATATTATTATATAAGACTGTAGAGAAAACATTTGACATTTGTTCTCTATAGAAATAAAGCCAATATTGTCTGCTATGTTGTCAAATTTGCAACCAAAGTCTATGCAGTAGAGACATAAGGCAAAGCCACTCACCTACTTATTTGGAAGCCCCACCCCATTTGAGTTTTTGAGCTGTAAATGTGACTGTGGTTGGGGGGGTGATTGGGGGGTGGAAAGGCAGGTAGGCGGTCTCTGCTGCAGTGCTCTTAGCCAATCAGAGGCTATATGTTTGCCTGTATAAATATTCATGAGCAAAGGCTTCACAATCCAAAATCCAACTCTTTCTTCAGAGACCACTAATTCAGTGATCTAAAGCAAGGCTAAATAGAAAAACCTACGCACTCATTCATTGGCATTCATTTATACTAGAGACCACAACTAGACATTTTCGCGCTATAAGGTGCACTTAAAATAATTAAATTTTTCCAAAAATCGTCAGTGCGCCTTATAATCCGGTGCACCATATGTAGGAATTTTACCAGTCAGATTGTAAGAAGCAGTTTCCCTTTCAGAGGTGAGTATTTTCGGTCTGTAGCCTACTGCTAAGCCTAGCTGGCACTGCTGGAGCAGCATTAGCATTAACTGCTAAGTGCACTAAGTGCTAGCTCTTTAGTTGTTCAGAGGTGAGTATTCCTGGCCAGCACTCGTTTGATTTTAAAATGAAGTCTTTTTTAATTATAGTTTGGTTTACTTAGCTTAGTTTTACTTAACTTAGCTAAGTCCACCCCTCCCAACACCACCCAGTGGTGAGACCTGCTGGTGAGACCTGCCTTATAGTGTCTCTTAAAATGAGCCACAAAATCCGGTGCACTTTATGTATGAAAATAGACCAGAAAATAGACGTTGATTGATAGAGCGCCTTATAATCTGGTGCGCCTTATAGTGCAAAAAATACAGTCATATGTGGATGGATGATTTGAAAGGTTTTCGTGAACTGCTGAGCATGTCATTTGAGGACTTCAGCTATAAATTGGCTTGCAGGACAGCTCAGCCTGTGAGACAAGTGACCACAATTTCTGGCATGTCAGAAATCCCTCCTGTTGTGTGACTGCTCATTCGCAGCTCGTTTGGGCAGTTAATCAGACATCGCTTTCCATCTCACAATGTACGATAAACGACGCGCGATGAAGCTAAAATTCGGCCTGATCATGAACTTCAGTCTCATCCGACCAGATCAGGCATAAAATTTGGCTAAAATTGTCCACCTGGTTTAACTCTGTTGAGTTATCCAAAAGCAGTGTGTACGACTGGTGGAGGAGAGCATACTAAGTTGCAGGAAAAAACAGGGTTATTCTACCAAATAGTGATTTCTGAACTCTTAAAACTTTATGAATATGAACTTGTTTTCTTAGCGATATTTGAGGTCTGAAAGCTGTGCATCTTTTTTATTTTTTTATTATTTCAGCCAATAGATGCTCTAAATGACAATATTTGGTCTAACTCTGATGGTACCTCCCTGAAATTAATTGAAAGTCAATGAAAGAACACCTGTCACACAAATGTAGTTTATTAAAAAAAATGTGCTGATGCTGAAATACATGAGCATGAACATGAGATTATTTTTACAGCAGGTACCGAGTGTTTTCAGGTCTCCATCCTAGGAGTCCTACAAGCACACAGCGAAAAAAAACAAAGGTCTTTAAAAGATGCAGAAGCGCTAGTCTCAATAAATCACGTCTCATCACAGCATCAAAGTACTCGGCAATCGGCAACAACGATAGACGACGGCTCACTCTACTCTACGACACCGTTACTGCTGTTAGATAACAAACAGCATCCGACAGAAAGATAAAGGAACATCTGTAAGCCTGAAAAAGACAAAGACGGTTAACCTGGATTTGAAAAACAACACTGTCCCGTTTTCTTCAAACGTCGAGTCTTCTTTAAACACACCTCTGATTCAAACAGACTCTCAGATGATGTAAGTGCTGATGGTGTCTGCTGTTTTGTAGATAGAAAGATCAAAGAGGCAAAGTCTTGCTGGTGTTATAGAAGGCACTATGTACTGATTCTTAACTTCTACAGGGGAAGGCTCTCCAGTTAAAGAAATGGTGTTTGTGTGAGAAATTACCAATGAATTAGACCACTCTTCTACCAGTTGAAAAACAGCTTGAGGCACAATCAGGCGCTCTTTGTCGGAAATGAGGCTTTAAAGCCAGATTTAGACATGTCTAGACTTTCCCATACGGAAATCTGATATGATCCATATGAATATGTCTGTGTGTTCAGTGATACTTGACTAAAACCTTACAAAATACAAGATGTATGTACATATAGAGTGGTGTGAAAAAGTGTTAGACCCTTTCATTATTTATTTATTTATTTTATTTTTTTGCATGTCTGTTACTCTTAAATGTTTCCGATCATCAAACAAATTGAGATATTGGTCAAAGAGAACACAAGTAGCTAAACACAAAAGGAAATATTTAAATGAAGGTTTTATTATTAAGGGATAACAAATCCAAACCTACATGGCCCTGTGTGAAAATGTTGTAATTCTGCCACATTGGAGGGTTTTCCAACATGAACCACTTTTTGTGACCTCTTGGATGAGTCGTTGCTGCGCTCTTGGGGTAATTTTGGTTGGCAGGCCACTCCTGGGAAGACCCTTCCACATTTTCGCAATTTGTGGATAAAGGCTCTAACTGTGGTTCGCTGGAGTCCCAAAACTTTAGAAATGGCTTTATAACCTTTTACAGACTGATGGATCTCAATTAGTTTCTTTCTCATTTTTTCCTGAATTTCTTTGGATTTTAGCAGGATGTTTAGCTTTTGAGTATCTTTTGGTCTATCTAGCTTTGTCAGGCAGGTCTTTTTTTAAGTGATTTTTGAGTTTCACCCTTCTCCCACATTTATTTAAAAACTGCATTTTGTGTTTACTTGTTTCGTCTTTGACTAATATTTAAATTTGTTTGATGATCTGAAACATTCAAGAGTGACAAACGTAAAAACTAATCATGAAAAACCATGAAGAGGGCAAACACTTTTTCACACCACTGTATTTAAACCTTATAGAATATGTAAGTATGATATATTGGACATTAGAGTAATACTCTTTTATATTATAACATTATTATCTTTCTTCTTTCTAAAGTCACTGCTCATCTTATCAGCTTGTCATATAGTAAGTACACTTTGGGCCCTAGCTTATACATGCCCATTGCTATCATACACCACGCCAATAAACTATTTTCACTCCTCCACCTGCGTTGCTTAAAAAGCGCTGGAGTTTACGAATATATCTATGCCGATGGGTGTAGTGGTCTGGAAATGAGGTTTGTTCAGGTAAATTTTGGGTGTATTGCTATCTTGGCAGCGGAAAACACAGGTGCACCACTGACTGATTAAAACCCACAACTAATTAAGAGAATTAGTTCATGTCTTTTGTGTGTTTCGAGTCATGCGTACTCTTGATACCAAAGACTTACTGACGCCCTGAATCAAGCTACATGGGGCATGGTTGACTACTTGTCTATAGATCGCTAAAATAGGGTCTCTTGTATTTCTTTATTTACAGACAGTGGGATAGTTGGATGGAGTAGTCTCAAACATCTAGTAGAATCTAAGTGAAGACTTGTTTTTAAAACAATGAAAGAGCAGGTGTTTGTGGTACTTTTATATAGGCTATATAGTGCATGCTGGATATAAGGGGAGTCCATATATTGTAATATACAGTACCAAAAATGTCAAAAGTTTGGACACATTTTGGCATTCAATGTTTTTCTTAGTTATTACTGAGGTCACCAAGTCTGTGGTGTTAAACACTGGTAGTTGTGTGAATGCAGCTGGATATTGTAATATTGTATATATAAATACAGTGTTCTCAAGTCTCACGCTTTGAGCGTGTGACACACGCACCTCAGCAAGTTCACTTGCTCACACGCCACACATGGTATTTCTCACGCTTGCCAATCCATCGGCTGTATATTATAACATACTCTCGTTGAGCCAATCAGAATATAGATCGCTCTGTTGTTAGGCAGACCTAGTCAAAGAGGGTGGAGTTTCAGCCAACTGAAGAACTTCTTTCTCCCTTAAGGGGCTTTGCTTGAATTTCTAAGCCCTCTTCCTACTTGTGTCAGTAACTTAAGTAAGAAATATTTGCACTTTGATAACATAAATTTCATATTAATATGTGTGTGTGTGTATTTATAGTAACTATGCAATTTGCTCTTTATTTTTTAGGATTGTTGTTATGGGATATTGGTGCGTTTTTTGTTGCTAATGTTTAATTGTTACTATTGCTACACTCGCAGTGTATGCAAAATATATAAGAAGTATTTTCACTGTCCAAAATATATATTTTGATATAAAGTGTGTTGGACTTGAATTAAGGGTTTTTTTTGTCAATAAGTGTAGACATGAATGAACTGTTGCTAAAATTAGTGAGTAAACATTGGAAATATATGTGCAAACAATGGAAAGTAAATCCTAAACTAAAAGTGTCGTAATTATAAAGCCTTTGAAATGACTCCTTCTAAGCCCCTTCAAGGTCAACATTAGGGTCAACATTTTCTACAGAGAAAGCACAGGTTGATAAATGCTGGAGCATTCCTAAAAAAAAACACACAAAAAAACCCCAGAATTTACTGATTATCAGACACATAATCCAAATCGAATCTTCATGCCATCTCGTTCTTCTCTGTCATGCTGGAGAGCTTTAGTCTCTCTTTCTCTTCCCGTGAAGCTGCCGCCGCTTTGTCTCGGGCTTCTCCCTCCACATGGAAGCCCACCATCAGCTGGTACACCAGTACTCCCACCACTGAGCCAAAGAAAGGGGCGAAGATTGGCACGAAGAACCAGTAATCTCCAGCCCTGTGGCAGAGAAGCAGAGGAACATTCAGAACAATGAACAATAATGACTGTGATTACCACAGGTGGGAAAACGTCACTAAGTATTAAGTAACAAGTAAGTTCCAAGTCTTTACCCTTTAGTCCTGAGTCAATACAGGCAAGTCTCAGTCAAGTCCCATGTTTTACACTTCAATCTTAATCAAGTCACGAAAAGTAACATCCTTTTAATATTTAACACCAATGAGCTTGATGAGTAGTATATTAACCTTACATTAACAATACATGTTTGGAAAGTTTGTATTTATTAAAGCATAAATAAATTAGCTTTATCTAAAATTAGATCAGTTTTGTGATTTTTCATTGTTGCATTAAATTAAAACCAAGTTGATAAAGTGATACTGTTTTTTTCCTGTGTACGAAACCAGGCAAACAGCTATTTTATGGAATGTACAGGGGTTGGACAATGGAACTGAAACACCTGGTTTTAGATCACAATAATTTATTGTCCCGACGGACAGTTCTGGTGGCAACAGAAGAGTTGAGGTGCCGTGGTTTTATGTTGTTTGGATACAATACGGTTTAGCACCCGAACATCCCTTTGAGACAGCTTCCTCCTGGGTCCACAGTTAATCCTGTTGGATGTGGTTGGTCCTTCTTGGTGCTATTCTGACATTACCCTGGATACCGTGGCTCTTGATACATCACAAAGACTTGCTGTCTTGGTCACAGATGTGCCAGAAAGACGTGCACCAACAATTTGTCCTCTTTTGAACTCTGGTATGTCACCCATAATGTTGTGTGCATTGCAATATTTTGAGCAAAACTGTGCTCTTACTCTGCTAATTGAACCTTTACACTCTGCTCTTACTGGTGCAATGTGTAATTAATGAAGATTGGCCACCAGGCTGCTCCAATTTAGCCATGAAACCTCTCACACTAAAATGACAGGTGTTTTAGTTTCATTGTCCAACCCCTGTACGTATTAAAATATTAAAAATACTACAATTACTTTGGCTCCAACAGCTTTAGATCCATATTTTTTAAGTTGTCTTTGCAGAATGCTGTACCAGTCAAACGTTTAAATTGTAGTTTTAATACTGAGGACTATATTAAAGCTATAAAGGAAAACATGCGGAATTATTCTGTAAACAAAAAGTTGTAAACAAACCAAAACATATTTTATACTTTAGATTCTTTTGAGTAGACAGATCTGCACACGATTGGTATTTTAATCCCAGTGTCTTCAAGAGGTAGAGTCAACTGGAATAGTTTTCTCAGTGTCTTGAAGGAGTTCCTGGAGGTTCTGAACAACAGATTCTGTTTTTCTTTCACACTGTGAAGCTCCAGCTCATCCCAAATCACCCACCCCAGATTAGCAGGTTTAGATCAGGGGATTGTGGAGGACAACGTAATTCTGTATGTGTCCCTTAATTGTTTTGGCGTCTTTAATATTAATCTACAATGTAGAAATTACATGAATGAAAGAAATAAAGAAAACATTGAATGAGAAGGTGTGTCCAAACTTTTGATTAGTACTCAACAGTACAGCTGTTTGTTGACATGGTTATTGACTTATGGACTATATAATCAGCAAGCGTACTGAATTCTGTATTGTTTATGCACAGAAACTGCTAGAATGCTGCCGGTGTCACATGATACATGTGGCTGCTGTGAAAAGCTACGGTGGTCAATAGTTCCAATACTTTGCTCTCAATAAAAATGTGTGGGTTCAGACAGAAGGTGCTGTCTTCTGAAATAACTCACGTGAAGACCTCACTGCCCCAGCCTGCGAGTGCAGTGAAGATGCGGGGTCCCAGATCTCTGGCAGGATTAACAGCATACCCAGAGTTGAAGCCCATCGACAGGCCGATCACCAGCACCACAAAACCCACAGTAAAAGCCTCCAGCCCCCGCGGGATGGGGTTGTTATAGGGGTCAACGATGGCCAGGATACACACGATCAGAGCTGCTGTGCCAATCATCTGTGAATTAATAATATACATACATATAAATATCATGTGTGTGTGTATATGTTCTGCTGTTTGATATATATATATATATATATATATATATATATATATATATATATATATATATCAAACAGCAGAATGCCTCTATCTGCTCTATTAAGCTACAGTTTGTGTACTGAACATTAATATAAATCCTTATAACTGTCAGAAATAAATACAACTATTAAGTTATAGTTACTGTTTACGTTTTTAAGTATATTTAATTTTTATAATTGATTGCTGAAGGTTCTGGACGAGGTGTTTTTTGCTAAATTTAAAGGTGGTAAAAAAGTGATGGAGTGTGGTATAGTGAATAAGGACTGCTGTGCTTGTGGTGATCGTGACCTAGTTCTGGCCACGCGACTGACTGTTGATTTTAGTCAGGGTTTAACCGGATCAGTTGCACAAGTGTTTTTTTTTACGCCAGAAATGTACCTGAACACACGTCATTTCCAGGCTGCCACACCCATCTGCTTTAATATACTCCTAAAGTCCAACGCTATTTCAAGGACGTGTGCGCAAGGTGTAAAAATAGACTGTTCACGGGGTGTATGATGGCAATGCGCCACGCTACATGCCTTGCACAGGGTGTACGATAGGGCCCACACACTGTGTTCCAAATTATTATGCAAGTGATATTTTTCCACAGGTTTCAAGCAATATGGGAAAGAAAAAGTATCTCTCTGCTGCTGAAAAGCATCAAATAGTGCATTAGGTATTTCACGAAAATTGAAGCCTGACGTGAAATGTTTATTGATTGTGCACTTTAAAATACAGTGTGCCTTGTAGTATGAAAAATAAGGTAATTTGGAACACAGTGTATATATACTTGTTTTGTTTACAGATATACATTGGTACAAATATACTTTTGGTCTAAATGATTTCAAAGTCTCAAGAAGGAAACATCATTTGGGCCTTTGCAACAGCCAGTAACATAAAATGTTCTGAAATTCTTTTAAATAGGTAAATTCATGCTTTTTATGTGAAGCTCAACTTTTAATGCAAAAAATACATAGATATTTCAAATTGATTGGCATGTGTGTAAGGTCTGTGATTTGAGAAAATAAAAAAAGTCATTTGAGGGTGAATATGGCTCCATGACTATTTTCAAAGTCTTAAATGGCCACACCTGTATAAGCTGTGTGTATAAGTGAGGCTCAACACTGGCAAGTGATGTGATTTATGGAATTTTGAGCAAAGCCTTACAGTAGGTACCGATATATGGGGGACATTGTATTTCTGATGTTGTGGAGAGAAACATAACATTGCTCGATCCACAGGGTCGAGCGTATACTAGGAATATTCATTATCACCCACAGTGGACAGTGCAGTGGGTGGTAATGATTGTGACTGGCGGTGTCTGGCTAGAATTGTCCTTGCATACAGACAAGAGACTTTGTCAAAAAAACACATCCATATTTAATATAGTAAAAAAAAAACACCACACGCATTGCCACAGGTCAGTGCAGCGATGTTTAACTTCCAATAGTATTGTGCCCATGAATTTTTGTCGTGTCCCATGGAAGCTTAAAAATAGACAAACTACAGTAACTACTTATAGGCTGAACAAACTTTTATGAACTTTTAAATTTAGCATAATATTCTGCACATTTTTGACATTAGCTTTAAATTGGCTAATGGGTTAAATATTATATTTCTCATGTCATTTCTAGTCATTATTGGTAAATCCATGGAAAGGGTGCTAAGATTACAGGCTAAAGCTGCTGTAGAGTGATATGGCTTGGCTGTTTTTGTCTTCCTCTTACCTGGTCAAAGAAGCCGTTGATCAAGCTAAGATGAGTGGAGGGGTAGGTAGCAAAGATTCCAGCGGTAGCGTTCTCTCCCACCACAATCAGACTTCCCTTACGAAACTCCCACAGAGCATCTACCATTACACACAATGACATTTGCACAAAGCCACATTACATGAAATGCCAACAGCAGCAACTTCAGCAGTTTAGATTATCTACTAGATTGAAGAGAGCTGGAACATATACACATTTACACAAGTTTTAGTGTAACGTATCCTCTCAGTCCCAGCTTTAATCACTTGAGAGTGTTCTGAGTGGCCATCTTGCTCTAAACTTAGCCCCGAGGTTCTCTGAGTTCCTGTCCTCTGACAGTCTGTCTCCTCACGTTTCATCAGATCCAGATGGCATGGCCCTAACGTACAAACATCACCCTAAACCAGGGGAATTTCATTAAAATGTAATAAGTCCATGTTAGAGAACATTATTCAAGGCTGAGTCTGGACCATGATAATGTTTTAAATTGCAGAGGTATATTCTGTTTACTCATGTAGTCTAGTGGTTATATAAACATTTTGGGTAGTCTATCATGTTGATCCATTGATCAGTTCTGGTCCATTCTTGATTAATGCTTAGTTCTGATGTATTATTGATTAAAGATTGGTTCTGGTCCATTCTTAATTAAAGCTTGGTTCTGGTCCATTCTTAATTAAAGCTTGGTTATGGTACATTCTTAATTAAAGCTTGGTTATGGTACATTCTTGAGAAAAATCTTAGTTCTGGTCAGTTCTCATATAAATCTTGGATCTGTTCCATTCTTGATTAAAGCTCAGTTCTGATCCATTTCTTATTAAAGCTTGGTTCTGGTCTATTCTTGATTATACCTTGGTTCTGGTTAATTTGTTATTAAAGCTTGGTTCTGGTAGATTCTTAATTAAAGCTCAGTTTTGGTACATTCTTGATTAAAACTGTGTTCTGGTCCATTCTTGATTAAAGCTGATTTCTGGTACATACTTGATTTAAAGCTCAGTTCTGGGTTATTCTCCATTAAAGCTCAGCTCAGGTTCATTTTTAATTAAAAGCTTAGTTCTGGTCCATTATTGATTTAAAGCTAATTTTTAGTCCATTCTTGGTTAAACCTTACTTCTGGCCCATTCTTGATTAAAGTCTGGTTCTGGTATATTCTTTATTAAAGCTTAATTCTGGTCCATTCTGGATTTAAAGCTCAGTTCTTGTCCATTCTTGATCAAAAGCTTAGTTCAGGTTCCTTTTTCATTAAAGCTCAGTTCTGGTCCATTCTTGATTAAAAGCTTGGTTTTGGGTTATTCTGATTAAAAGCTTGGTTCTGATCTATTTGTGATTTAAAGTGTAGTTTTCAGTTATTCTCATTATAAACTTGGATAGGGACACTAGCATGAATTAGCCTTAGGGTAGAGATGTTTCTTGCAACTCACCAAAATACATGCCAAATATGATCCCTGATCCAAGGAAGGCTCCTAATGTCTGGAACAGAAAGTACACAGGGAACTTCTTCCATGGCTCTCGGCCCAGAATGCACAGGGAAAATGTGACGGCCGGGTTCAGGTGGCCACCTGTAGAAACCAGAAACCAGAGGATCTTCATAATTAGGCTAATCTGACATGCCTGAACCATGATTTAGAGAGCATGTCTGGACAAAATCTACTTTGCTTTGCTTAAAAACATTCTTTTTCTCTTTCTCCCTTTAATGCTTCATACAGAAATAAAGGCACTAGGTGGTTCTAGAGCAGTTATTTGCTATATGCAACAATAAATAGCATAACTGAACCATATCTTATAGCTCCTAAAAGCGTATAGGTGTTTCTAAAAAAAGTGGCCAGTAAGTGAAAGCACAAGGTATTAAGTAGGTGTTTCTAATGAAGTGACCAGTACACAGAGAGTGGAAGCCCAGTGCACAGACACACAGCTTTAGGCCTCGTCTTACCTGAGACTTGACCACACACTAGAATTCCCAGCATGGCAGCAAAACCGAAAGCGAAGTTCACTGTCAGGAACATTCCATGAGAACCCTCGCTGAGAACCAACTGAGCAACCGCTCCACAACCAAACATCTGCAGCAGAGAGGGAAAGAGAAGCACTGCATTAAACTGTACTATTAAAGAACATCCAATCACTTTTTATTAAAGACATACAGTATTAGACAAAGGGTTTTATTTATATATATATATATATTTTTTTTTTATTTATTTTCTACTTTTAAATATTAGCCATGTTTAAAACTGAGTTGAAATCTGATCAAACGGGAACATTTTCAGTCTGGGTGTAAAAGTTTCCAGTTTCTAATGCTTAACTAATTCCATTTAACAACTTTAACATTCAACAATTTAAATGCTGCCCCTCCATGTTTAGACTTTACCTTACACAGGACTTACTGACTGGTTTCCTAAGGATCTGAGAGATCTGCTTGTCTCACAGATGGACATGCTGATCCTAAACCATTGACACATTTGTAGAAAACCAAACCAAGTCTTTAACATCTATTCTGTATAAGACAGAGGTATACAGTATAGGGTATACAGTGTAATGGGAGTACTTTTTGGAAGTTCAGTAAGGAGACAATTACAGTAACCAATCCTGCTAGAAAAAAGGTGCTAGTTAATTTATCCAGTCTTGGTTTTTAGAGAGGAACTCTCTAATCTTGTTGATGGTACAGTCACTAAACTCCTTCAGGGCAGTTCGACTGTAAACCTCAGTTTACAGTCGCACCTTTGTAGAGGGTTGACCGGTAACAGTGTTTAAAAGGAAAAAAGAGTGACATAAATTTTCAGCTTTGATTTTTCCTCAGTATTTTCCTCACTAATGTATGTATCTATTCTTCTAGAAAAGACTCCTCCTATGGATGTCTCTGGGCCTAGAGCATGATTTAGTATTTCCAGATGTACAGTATACCATGACACCCGATTTAAGCAGGTCCCCAAGTCCAGGAGAAAGCAGGAACATCAAACTGGTCAACATCTCTCTCCAGGGCTGGCCTAGAACCGCCTTGAAGATATTGTCTTAGTCCTTGTAATAAATAATTGTATTACACCGAAGACAGCATCTTCACATCAAAGAGATGATGATAAACTGAAACAGATCTTAAAAGAAAGACAAAAAAGAGGAAAGATCTAAAAAAAAAAAGGCTCACAAAAAAGAGAAGAGATCTTACAAGAAAGCAAAAGGCTCACAAAGAAATAAGATCTTAAAAGAAAGCCACACAAAAGACATGAAAGATCTCAAAGTCAACGTAATTTCTAAGATTCTTTTACAAAAAGAAAAAAAGTCTTTTCTACGTTTTTTTGCTTTTAATTTGTTTGTTTGGATTCCTTTGTTGCCTTTCATACCAGGGCTGGACTGGTAATCTGGCGTACCGGGCAAATGCCCGGTGGGCCGACAGTCCTCAGGGGCCGATGCTGTTGGGTGGCCCATTGGGCCCATCTTCAATATAGACAGTCGACTGAACCAATTAGGATATAGGAAGAAAGCGGCCACACCCACTCTCTGCGTGGTTTAGCTCTGAGCACATGGGCGACTGGAAACAGTGCATGCAGGGTCCAGCGCTCGTACTGTCTCTCTCTCGCTCGCTCGCTTAAACGTGCGCACGCGCTCTCTCTCTCTTTCTCTCTAACTGTCCCTTTTTCTCACTTTCTCTGTCTCCCGCTCTCTGTCTTTGTGACTGTCTCTCTCTTTTTCTCTCTTGCTCGCTCGCGCTCTCTCTCTCTCTCTCTCTTTCTCTCTCTCTCTCTCTCTCTCTCTCTGATGTAAGTGATTGACACCACTAATATAATTTAATTTTATCAATCTAAAGCTAATATTTCTTAAAAAGAACTCAAACACTAAAATGCATTCAGTAATTAGAAAAATATATATATTTGTAGTTAAAGTAATGCTGTTGTTTTTGTTTTTAATAAAGCGCCAAAATCATACTCATTGTTTATTTTGTTCCACCTAGATCAAAAGTTTCTCTCATAATGAGAGTAGGAGAGAACCCTGGTTTCAAGCATTTAATAAAAGAGCTCCAGCCCTGTTACAACTTTCCATCCCAAAAAACAAAACATGATTATAATAAAGATTCATTTTTTTAAGTTGATAATGGTGAGGTTATACAGAATGCCCTGTTTGTAACCTGATACAAACATATGTTATAACTGTTTAAAGGAGGAAGCACCTTTAACCTGAAGAATTAGAATTGAGCTGTTATATCAGAAAAATGGTGGAGTTAACAATAGACTCTAAACGTCTTATATTTAATATGCTGATGATACATTATGCTTTTCTGTAACCCCACATACATAATATACAAGTTTAGTGCTTCGCTAATTATGAGGGGCCGGTCTAAACCAAAAATGCCAGGGCCGATTTTTGTTGTCCCAGTCCAGCCCTGTTTAATACCAACATCATTTTAAATTTCTTCACATCTGAGGCATTTAATTCTGATGTGAGTGTGTGATTATTTACACATAAAGTTGGTGCCATGCTAATTGGTGAAATTCAAGCTCCCATTACTGGCCCTGTTACTCTCGTAGCTCCATTGTTTTGTTTTGTTTTTTATTTCTGATTTTATTTCTGATGAAATAGTGCTTGTTATCTGAGCAATTTTTTTTTTTTTAACAGGAGAGAAAAGTGTTAAACTGATTTCGATCAGCAACTAACAACAACCATTAAAGATTTCAATCTGATGACCTTGTAGATAATGAAGTTGCACACAATAGAAGTTTTGATTGTTATTTCATTGTTAGAGTCTAACCTCTAAGAGCAGACAGAGTCATTATGGGAGATGTAACTCGCATGGCAAGGGTCAAACGCTGGCGGCCAGTCCGGAGTGTCACCGTTTAATGGGGAAGCTCGTTACTTCGCCCGGCTGCCAAACAGGGAGGACTGGTATTAGTGAGGGAGCCTGTAGCGCTTTTCTCTCGACAGCCATTCCGTCTGAAGCCCATGTTAGACTAACAAGCACAGGAACACCGAATCTGAGGCAACTCTTACACACCTCGTTAAAAATAGCACCATTGCTGTGAACAAAGCAACTTATTCAAAACTCATTAAAGGGGATGTTTTAGTTAAAAGAGATAAAGCACCCCTGCTAAAAGGACAAAAACTGACAAAATTCGGAAATGCTGGTCGACCGGAATCAGACCAACATAAACCAGCTTATATTAGGATGATAAAGCCAGAAGTCTACAGTGTTGCAGGAATGTTCATACATGTGTTTCTAATTTTTAATTTCTAATAAGAGGTTTCAGGCCAGGAGTCCTTCAATTATTGGGGTTTTCACACTACATTAGTGATCTTTGACACAGGGAGACGAATTAACCCCTTTACAGGTCTTGGAACGTATACAGGCTACAAGTGTAGATGATACAAAACCCTTTTTCTCTACAGTAAAATAGGTTATTCGGTACATTCGGTACATTGCTGGGCGGTTTGGCCAAATGTATATCACAGTATTTTTTTTTTATTCTTTAATATAGGTTTGTGAGTTACTGTACTGTGAGGAGTACATATAATATAAACACTAAGGCTTTAAATCAGGGGTGTCCAAACATTTTTTGTTGGGGGCCAGAAGGAGAAATATATTTGAAGTCACGGGCCACACTCTGTAATAAAACAAATAATGAAATATACCATAATATAATAATACATTTTCCTGATTATTTCATTTACACACCATTTTACTTGACTTACTATCTTTATCTTTGACAGTGTTGTGTAAACTAAGATTTTTCAAATTGATGTTTAATTTCATGATGTCTCTTAATATTAAACTCCTTAATTACGGCAACTTTTTTAGACTCTTTTAGCCCGTTTTTCTACGCTAAAAATGCGCACCCTCTCCGCTTTTAGAATCTTTGGCCCGTTTTTCTGCGCTAGAAATGCGCACTCTCTCCGCTTTTACAATTTCTGCCCTGTTTTTCTACGCTAGAAATGCACACCCTCTCCGCTTTTAGACTCTTTGGCCCGTTTTTCTACGCTAGAAATGCGCACTCTCTCCGCTTTTAGACTCTTTGGCCAGTTTAAAATACCTTGCGGGTCGCTCCAAAACAGGAAATGGGCGGCAAATGGCCCGCGGGCCGTAGTTTGGACACCCCTGCTTTAAATTAAGGCTTTGATTCTGTGCTTCTCAGCAGAGAAAACTGACCTGGGTGTTATTTTGTTTTGTATTCTGTTTAATATTGATGTAAAAGTTGGTTAGGTTTGTGCACTGCTGCATGGAGTTTGGTGGTGCCAAGATAGCAATGAATATACGACTGTTGCATAGGTAGCTTTTACGCTGCAAAAAAAAAAAATCTTAGTAAGATTTGTTTAAAAAAAAAAAACAACAATTACAAAGTCTCAATCACCTAAACCAAGCAAAAATCACTGATATTTTTGCCTTAAATTTGGACACAAGAATCAGAATAACTGGAATAATTAAGCAATAATACCGAAGAGGGAGTGCTATAACATGTTATATTGGCACTGCTGTGTTGTGGATGTAGGCACGAGGATGCAGGCCAAATGTGATCTGTTTAGTTATTGGTTGCTGCTCCGTTTGCAGCAGCACTGTTTCGCTGCATCGTTGCTAGGTTACCTGTATGAGTAATACATGGAGAGCTTCGGTTACAGTGCATTACCGGCTGATAATGGCACTAATACAACACCTCTCAGCCAATCACACTGCAAGGTCGGAACTAACTGTGGAATAATAATAAATAAACTGTGATACTTGTAACATCTAGCTATTGGCCTGCTATTCAAATTTTTTTTTTTTTCAAAAACTTTTCCCTGCTTTGTTGACCTACAACAGTTCTGTTTTTGTTCAGATTTGTACCGTTTTACTTCTAGTAGGCTGTCAATCTGACAACAGAGTTGGCCTCAATTTATGATGCAACAATGGTAGCAAGTCCAAACAGCTGCGCTATTTATTGCACACCCAGACTGAGAATTCCAGAACCACACATGGATCTCAGAGGGTCGAATGTTCGAAGAAGCCCCAGCTGTAAACACAACAAACAACAGAATAAAAAAATATATAAAAAAACAGGAGAGTAATATGAATCTGTGCTCCAAACATCACAGGACAGGAAATGTGTTTGCTATTTACAGAGCCACGCTTGGCCCAGTGTACCCACTTTGGTGCATGAGCCGCCGTCAAGGAATGCACGCTATTATGCACAGCATGTGCTGGACGGTGTGTGTGTACCTGTTCTACCCCCTACAGTGCTGTGCTCTCCAGCTACGCTGACTTAGTAATAAGGCCAAAACAACATGGGCTGCTCCATAGACATCACCAGGACTAGATTTGTGGTGGAACACAATATTCCCAGTCAAAAAGCAATAAAAAAACGACTCTTATAACCAAGCCACACCCCATTTGTGCTGGCATTTGAGGTCACATCGTGTGTCTATTAGATATATTTTAAAATACGTATTTAAACAGTCTGTTTTTCTTATCTGAATATAGACATTTTCGAAAAACTGAAATCTCTCTCATTCATCACACAGTGATGAATATGCCTACACTCTAAGAAATATAAGTACAGATTTGTACTTAAAAGAGTACAAAGCTTGTCGCTGGGGCTGTACCTTATATTGAGGCACAAAAAAGTACCTTTCAGTGAAAGTCCTTTTTTGTACCCATGGTTTTTGTGGCAGTAAAGATCATAAAGATTATAAACATTATCATCAACTAAATATGGCTCAAAAACTTGATGATACAAAATTGTCTGGCTTTCAAATAAAAAATGTGCAATTTAAATATATATTGTTCATTAGTACAGTGATGCAGAATACTGAATGTACCCTTTGGCTGGTTAAATGGTACAAATTTGTACTTATTGCTGTTAGAAATGACTTTGTACTTCAGAGGGAACAAATCTGACCCTGTAAAGACCAATATTGTACCTTTGAGGGTACAATTATAAAGAGTGTACCTTCGAGTACAAAAAAGTACTCATATCGTACCTCTGTTTTTTAGAGTGTACATGAGTGTGCTAGCCCTGTAGGGGCGATATTGTCTCAAAAAGAAAGACATCATGAAAAAGGAAGACCACAGATGCTGCCTATTTTAATACACAAGACGCATAGGATTTTAAGGCACATTATGCGACACTAGTAAGGAACGGAGGTGTCGCCATGTTTTCCATCTAATTCAGCATTTCTTGCCGCTGGGTGGTAACTAAGTAAAGCTAAGCTAAACAAAACTATAATTCTTAAAAAAAACATTTTCTTTAAAAGTCAAACAAGTGCTGAATGTTAATATATACACAGATTTCTCTCCTGAAGACTGTTTATTTGGGTGATTAAAGTGATTCTGTTTCTTACAGTAGGCTTAGATTTCTAGATTTCCACTAAGTCTGGGTGCAACAGCATTAGCATTAGCGGCTAACCACTAGCGCTAGCCACAGTGCTACACTAAGCTAGCGGTTTGTCCCACGTAGCTTGTTTTAACACTGTAAACACGCAGGCTACACTCTGATATTCTTGTCTCTAAATTGTGGAAGAGCTATTCAGTCTTACAAAGAATTTTCACCTTAATCTTAAGTCATTTTAACTCAAAATAAGCACAAAAAAAATTCAGCAGTCAGGTTATTCTGGTTATTGTGTACAAATTTAAGCCAAAAAAATGAAGGACTTTTGTTAAACAAAGAACATTCACTCATGATAATAACTAGACATAGACACACAAACACAGATAACTCTGTAACTATTCAAAATAAAAGTCTTTTCTTTAGAGAAATCACAGATGAAACCTGAGAGTGGTGAGTACTGTTTCCTACACCTTTAGAAGACTCTTGGAAACTGGAGAAAACTGGTATTGGAAGAGTCAGGTCTGGCTAAAGCACATGGCAACAATGCCAGCGTTTAGCTCAGCTTAACACTGGACTACATCTCAATTTCTGCAGGGAAGAGAAGAATTTGAGTTCTGATAGGTGAAATGATAAGCAGTATTAAAGTCATTGCTAAGATGAGAAAAAAAAAAAGCTTGTCTGGGCCATATAGCACCGCTACTGAACTACTAAAAAAAAAAATTGACCAAATTAATCATGAAATATATTGGGGTGGGTGATACTGTCTACAAGAAAATAAAAGTTTAAGTAAACAAAAGAAAACTGTCTCTCCCAACTTTTTTTCTGATTCGGTGTCGTGATTGTCAGATCAGATCAAGACCTGCAGGAATAATGCAGACAGAATGAGGTTAAGCTCATTTTTTGAGTCTATCGAAATTCGCAGGAGATTTATAGTTCAGCTGAGAACTTGTAACAGCCGTGTAAGATGTGAGATATATAGATAATTAGATTCTAATAATTCCATCAGAGTTTTTGATGCTGTTTTTACGATGTTTGATCATTAAACCTTCAGAGAGTATCACCCTCAGAGTGAATCCCCCACTGGAGCTTCTTACTTTACACAATTCCTGGAACGTTTCCTGTCTGATACAGCTTGCATTCACAGTGGGTTTGCTACGAGGTTCAAGGTGTCATGTCTCTAAGAGACATCATTAACCATTTACTGCCATCTAGACACTTGTACATGCTCTACTGTTCCAAAGCATGGCAGAGTTGGGCTACCTCCAAGATGCTAATTGGCTATTTACCTCAAGCCTCTGTATGCACTGAGGAGCAAACTGCTAACCTTTGCTAACCTCAGAGTCTCGTCCTGATGGAAACTGATCTGCCCTGGAAGCCTCACAGTCTAACATTGGGTTAATTAGCAGCTTATTTTACCAAGTTGTAGTGCAGAACAACAAGCTAGCCTTTTAGCTGGTTTGGTTTGACTTGTTACACTATTGTTATTGTTGGCTGTTAGTGGCTAACTTTCACAACAGTAGCTTATCCAGAAAGTTCCACAGTGAATGGAATAATCTCTGTGGTGCTCACAATCTTCACATGAAACATGATAGATAACTGCCTTACATGATGTACAACAGGTTTTCTAAACTGTGTAAAATGTCAGGATTTTACAGTGATTTTAGGAGAGTGTTTTCATAGAAATGCAGATTTTTACAGCTTTAAACATCTTTATTTTAGGGCCCCACCATTTCACTGTAACTATACTGCTTTATTTTTACAGTAGATAACCGTATCCTATGAACACAGCTGCTGCCTGTATATATAAATGTAACACTTGAAGGTAAAACAGATGTTATTCAACAATTTAAATGGATTTAAGACATTTTCCAGGAATTTACTGCTGTGAGACTTTGCTGTTTTGAGCCTAAGTACCAGGCAAAAAAAAAAATTATAGGCTTAAAAAGTAACATATAGGGCACTATTTTAGTGATCTATAATGCACATATCAATTTTGCTTTGTGCAGCTGTTTTTTGGGATCGTGAGGGCAGCTCAAACTGTGCAAAAGGCATAAACTAATTCTTTTAATTAATCATGGGTGTGTTTTGGGTGTAACATGAAATAAAAAAATTGGTGTGCCAGTATTCATTCCATTAGAATAATAAGTGAAAGGTGTGCTCTGACTTTGGTGCGTTCATGTCTTACAGCACGGCACTTGTGTGTGTCTCAGCAGCGAAAACTGACCAGCAGCTTATTTAAGGGAACAGAAATGTTATTTAATTCTTTATCGCATGGATAAGATAGGATTGGTAGGATTGGTTTTAATCAGTCAGTGGCGCACCTGTATTTCCTGCTGCCAAGATTCAAACACGTCAGAAATTTACCTGAACACACCTCACTTCCAGGCCACCACACTTATCAGTGTAGATAATATTCATAAGCTCTGATGGTATTTTAGCGGCGCGGGCACAAGTCGTGAAAATAGATGGTTGATGGGGTGTAAGATAGCCACTAGCATCGGCTAAAAAACTAGCATCGGCTAAAAGTGCTGCATTTTGGAATATTGGGGATAAATAGAGGTAGGCTATTTGACAAAAGTTTGTACTCATTATCATATTTCACTACACCACAAGTCTATTTCACACTGGATTTCTCCTTTAAAGGGGAAACGAATGTTTACAGTGGTGGTGATGGGAGCCATGGATGGCCATGATTAGAAAACATACATATATAGCTGTTTTATATTTTATCCAAACCCACTAATGATTAAATAGAAAGGAAATGCATGAATTTGCATATACAGTAAAAATTTAGTCTTATTAAACAGTCCTTAAAATAAGCTGCACATGCACTATATCGACCAACCTACTGTGATACAAATCCTGCTTATTAATTTATTCTTCCAAAATCAAGGACTTAAATTTTTTTTTTCTGTTTTTGTTGGTGTAGCTGTCTCTGCTCTGCAGGGAAGCCTATTTACTACATTTTGGAGCACTGCTGTAAGGATTGTATTGCATTAAGGAAGTTAGTGGATGGTTAGGGTGTTGGATGACCTCCACCACATCTTATCTATAGCTTGCCAACTTACACCAAAGGTACTGAATGGAACTCCATCATTCCAGAAAACACAGTTCCACTGCTCCACAGCTCAGTGCCCCAATGTTAGAGGCTTTATACCCCTCTATAGTCCACATCTGGAATCAGGCATGATATAGTTCTGGTTCATATGTTCATATTTATATCTGCTCCAGAGAATCCTATTCTATTGGCAGTACTTCTCTATAGAGACTAGGTAAACTGTGTATTTACATTTGCACCTCTTTGTCAGCAATAGGTGCAATTAAAATAAAGAAGTCGAATCCATTATTTTAGAAGGCAGAAAGAAACGGATAAATGGTGACAGAGCAAGCTTATATATTATGCTTCAGTTTAAGCTGTATATTGTTTTTAATAAGGAAGGCATGCTCTTAAAGTCACCAAAACACAGCTGCTAATTTCAGACGGTGCTGTTATACAAGGCCCACTGAACTCTGAATAAAGTTCCAAAAATTGTCTTCACGGTTCAGAATGAAATTTTAAATGAAGGATTTAAAATGGAATGCTCCTCCGAGCCAAAGAGACCAAGCTGCCCAATGGGAGAAGACGAAATGGTCACCCCGATTGGACACCCTTCACTCGTGATCACTTCTAAAACCCTGCTTCTTGGAAATCCTCCTCCCTTTAGTGTTTCATAAAGAACATCTATAGGCATTTAAAGTCTTTTTATTGTAGAATATACCTTTGAGTCAAGATACAGTGGAATGAAAAAGTTTGGGTAGCCCATACCTGTCAAGTTTTAGATTTAAGAATAAGGGATATTTTCCTCTGTACTCCTAAAGCCGTCCCACCAGCCCAACGAAGGTTCAGTATCCCTTACATTTTAAGACGGGTTTACAAAAAATCTAAAATAACCACAAGTGAACCACTTACACACTACAATTAGATTATCAGAATCTGAAATGTTGTGGACATTCCTACATATGTCATTCTTTTAATACAGCCAAATTAAATACCCTTTTCTATATATTTAAAAAAAAAATTAAGATTTCATGTCTTTTTGTAATAAATGCACTCTTTTATATGATATATTTTTTATTTATTTAATGGATATAAAATTTAACAAAGGGTGCACAAATTCTGCAAAATGACTGTAGGTGAACTAAAAATGGTATTATGAGCTTTTACTAAAAGGACATGGACCAGATATGTTCCATCAGTAAAAATTAGTCCTAAGGGGCATACACAATAATTTTTAATTAATACTTCTTTCTTTTGATCACTCCACCCCTGATCAGTTCAGTTCATTTCGGTCCTCTCCACATTTCTAGTTCTAGAGTCACAAGCTGTATTTTTTTCTAAAGTCACAAGCTGTATTTTTAAGCAGCTATCAGAAAAATCTCATCACAGTTTACATGATTAGCCTACCGTTACCTTTCTTTTAGAAAAAATGCTGTATATCCATGTATGTTTTAACATCAGCTGCTCTAACTAGCTGCCTGAACTCACAGCGACGGGGGGCTTTCCCACACTGACCCTCCTTTGCAAGCTGATTGGCTGTTTCTCCTGAAAGGCGGGACTTTCTCCTTGAATCGGCTCCACGATTGGTTAAGAGATCGGTCAGTGCCCTGTCTCCTCAATAATATATATTTTTTTATTGTAGTATAATACGGGAAATTTACGGGAAAATACTAATACGGGAGGACGGTGGGAAAGAGGAGTAAAATACGGTAGTTTCCCGGCCAAAACGGGAGACTTGACAGGTATGGGGTAGCCCTGATATTCTCATGATTTTCCTTTATAAATCATTGGTTGTTCCGATCGTCATTCTTAAAAAAAAAAAAACATTTTCATTTAAAGTCAAACGAGAGCTGGACGTTAATCTACACAGATTTCTCTCCTGAAAACTCTTTATTTGGGTAAGTAAAGCGCTTCTGTTTATTTACAGTAAGCTTAGATTTACAGATCTCCACTAAGGTTAGCCAGACAGTGCTACACTGAGGAACCCGGAGAGTTCTGGTAAGCCAGGGCGATACTAGCTAGCGGTTTGTCCCTTGTAGCTTGTTTTAAGAAGATAAACACAAAGGCTACAGGCTAATAATACTAAAAAAAACAAACTAGCTTAGCGTTAGTAGGTAATGCTGCTGCCGCCGGGGTTATCAGCAGGCTACAGGCCGATAATACTTAACTCTTAACGGCAAAAGACCTAACTAGCACTTAGCGGGTAAGGCTAATGCTGCTCCAAGAGGCTAGAGACCAATAATACTCACCTCTGAATGGCAAAAGATCTAGCGCTTAGCACAGTTAGTGGGTAATGCTAATACTGCTCCAGCTGTGCTAGCCTGGGATAACAACAGGCTACAGGCCGATAATACTCAACTGTGAACGGTGAAAGAGCTAACTAGCGGTTAGCAGGTAATGCTGATACTGTTTTAGCAGTGCTAGCCGGGGTTAGCAGCAAGCTACAGGCTGATAATACTCACCTCTGAACGGCAAAAGATCTAGCGCTTAGCACGGTTAGCAGGTAATGCTAATAATGCTTCAGGCTTTGTGCTGGAGAACTAAACTGAAACTCCTGTATAATGCTGTACTTTAGCAGAGTGGCTTTACTGCTCTTTACAACCTGACTGATAAAATTCATACATAAGGCGCAGTAGATTATAAGGTGCGCTGATGATTTTTAGGAAAATTAAAGGATTTTAAGTGTTCAAAAAATACAGTATGTACATTTCCATAGACAGCAGTAGGTTTAAATAGGACAAAATGTGCAAATTTGATTTGTGGCCGACCTGTAATACGGAAATCAACCAAATAAATAAATAAAAGCTCTGCTAACAGACTGGCATTTGTGCTTAACAGATCCAGACATAGTCCTCTCTGTTTACGTCCATCAGATGTTTCCAGGAACAGCATGACTGGCATGTTTATCACACTGCTTCTGAACTAGCTTCAGGCGCTCAGTCATGGCACAGGCTGACAGAGAGAGATTTGATCTGCTCTCACAGAACCAATGAACCGTTAACATTGAAACAACATGAGATCAGGTTAGATCAGACTCAATACTGTTATTCATTTACATTTGCCAAGCTTTTCTCACCAGCTAGAGTCTGTCACACTAATGTGGACGCCCTTAAACGAATGTAATATACAGCTCTGGAAAGAATTAAGAGACATCATCAGTTTCTGAATCTATCAATCAATTCTTTGATTTTGCTATTTATAGGTTTATGTTTGAGTACAATTAACATTGTTGTTTTATTCTATAAACTACGGACAACATTTCTCCTAAATTCCAAATAATGCAAAAAAAGCAAGTTCATATTAATAAAGTTTTAAGAGTTCAGAAATCAAAATTTGGTGGAATAGCCCCACAGCTTTCATGCATTTTGGCATGATCTCCTCCACCAGTCTTGCACACTGCTTTTGGATAACTTTATGCCTGCACTCCTGGTGCAAAAATTCAAGCAGTTCAGCTTGGTTTGATGACTTGTGATCATCCATCTTCCTTTTAATTATATTCCAGAATTTTTCAATTTGGTAAAATCAAAGAAACTCATAATTTTTGTGGTGTCTTATTTTTTCCCAGAGCTGTGTATATATATATATATATATATATATATATATATATATATATATATATATATATATATATATATATATATATATATATATATATATTACATTTCAAATTGAACTGCTAATCACTTGAGCCCTTATGCATTAGGTAACAGTACAACTGACAATAAAGGGATGTAAAATGAAATACATTACAATATTATAACCAATAATAAATAATATAATAATATAATAACCAATTTAAATACTTAGTGTCTTTAGTTCCTAATGAAATACTATAAAATTATAGCTGGCCATACTTTTAACTAATACATTTTCATGATTTTTTTCATGACTTTTCCATGCCTTCAACGCATATTTTTCATGACCATACGATTTTTAAAACATATGTGCAGAAAATTAATCTGACACCCAATTTTTTATAATAAAATGTTTGTCACATCCTGAGAGCTCAATTGTGTCAGGCTAATTTACTAAATTAACTGAATTAATTTTTTAGTTTAAAATAGATTTTCTCCATCGATAAATTGAAACACAAAATTTGTAGATCAAATTTCCATGACTTTTCCATAACTTTTTGGGTATTTTTATTTTTCCAAAACTTGGAAATTGCTATTTTCAAATTCCATGACTTTTCAAGGTTTTCCATGACCGTATGAACCCTGTTAAAAGAATTGTTCTGTAAATTAACAGTACAATTGAGGCATAATAATCACTGCAAATTTATTGCACTGCAGTTCTTAGCCAGCATATAGTTTTTGTAACTTGCTCTTATAACCTTCAACAATAGATAGATAGATTACAGTACACAAAAGTAACTAGGAAGGGTAAGATAAAACAAAACTTATAAAACTACAAATACCAAAAAATGTGTACAACAATTTGTATTTGTAAACAAATACAAAAAAATACAACTACAATAAAATATATAAAGTATAAAAGTGCAAAAGTGCAGTCATTAGTGTGTAATGGAAATAGTGCAGTTGAACACAGTAGACAATGAACACCAGTTGATGTGCATATAATGAAGGTATATGGTGCCCGCTATACAGAAAGTGCAAATACACAGTTATATAATAATTAACATTTGCAGTGCAGGCTTGTGCACAAACTACTAGTGCAAAATAATGTAATGTAAAAGGGCATCTCTGAGAGTGTGTCTGCTGAGATGAGGGGTGTGTCCATGTAGTGACCAGAGTGACAAAGTGTCAGAGTCTTTAGTTTGCTGTGCTGAGAGGAGTTGAACAGATTTATGGCCTGAGGGACAAAAGACTTTCGGAGTCTGTCTGTGGAGCAGACAGTAGCCTCTGTAGGTATGTGTCCACACTGGTGGTGGTGGAGCTTCAAATTGTTGCTTCAAATTTATTGAGCAGATTATATATCTATATTACTTTTTACAGTCTCTAAATTGGTCAAATTTAGGAAGCTTTTGCATGTCATAGATGTATTGTGGATTTGCCTGGTGTTTAGACTCAGAACAAAGTCAACAGTAAATTCTTGGGAAATTCTTTCATTCTAAGCACCCGTTTTTATTTTTTATTTTTTTCCATCAAATGTTATTAGTCAAGTCTGAGGGCCAAAAAGTAAAAAATCCTGAGGTAATAAGTCAGTGTTTTGACATACTGGCTTAACATTTTGATGAAAATAATGAGAATAACGACATGTCTGGCTCTCCTGGTAAGATTTAGGCTTTTGAAAGTTCCAGTCTGAACAGTGTTGAAACAGTAAGCTTTTAAGAGTAATTTACTGCTGCGGCTTGTTAACAGCTTTGTTCGCCCTTATTTCAGGACTGAAAGGGAGGGGCAGAGTCAGTCATTTCTGGACACGTTTAGCTGCTGCCAAACTCGACACAATCCATCATCCTTTGGAGGCTTCATCTAATAAGCTTCTCTTGATCTAATGCAGTAATAGAACAGCCCATAAGATGATGTTGGGAATTGCCTTCGGGGGAAATAGCGAAGGCCGATGGCTTGTTAGAACCGGCGCTGAAACCAAGTGACGAGATGCGAGCAATCCCCGGCCTTCAACAAGATCAGTGAAAAGCCCAGCTCTGGCAGAATGCCTCAAAAACATTGAAACTATAGTTACATAACGAGAAGAAAAGTTCAGCTCGGGCTACAGGCTCCGTTTCAGATAAACGTCTGCTTTAACTTTCACTTTATTAAAAAAATTAAACAAAGTTTAGATTTGATCAGCGTTGTGCATTCTGCGTTGATAAAAACCAGATACAATCGATAATAAACTAATAATAGGAGGCAGATGGTCCATACTGGTCCATAACTGGCATAACTACATGTTCTACCACTGCTGTTACTAAGGTACACTTTCATTTTTAATGGAATACTTTGGTAAAAAATATATATTTACAGCTGTAAATATTAACAGATTGTGTTTTATGGATGCGCTGTATGTTGTGGAAAGACCAATCAACACACAGATTTGATGAGCCAGTAGAATTAAAGCAGATTGCTACATTCTACATCTACACAGCGGTATATGGAAATAATGTATTTCTTTCCACTCATAGATATAAACACATGCATAACTATGTGAACCCTGTATGTGGAGACTTCATTGAGAGAAACGTAGAAAAAATCCATCATGGTTGAAAAAAGTGTTGCTAAAGTGCCCTTTAAAGTCACAAAAAAAGAGACAAAAGAGACAAAATGCCATATTGTTTGTCCTTCTGGTTGAAAAAAGTGATCAACTGCCCACTAAGGTGCTCCTTCTTACAATAAATGCATGATTATTAGCCTTGTAAATCAAGGAATTTTACCATTTATTTCAATAAGGGCCCATCAATGAATGCCCTTCTCCCTATCCAGTAAAAAAAAAACAAATGGTACCATTATGACACACCTACTAGACAGTGTCCCAAAAGATTTGAGAGAGATTCCTTGTATTAAAACAAAAAAATATATTAATTTTTTATAGGTTTGCAACTAGTTTATCATCAGTAATAACATTGCCTAAAAAACTGTGAAACATGGTAGTGGTAGGTTTACTTGATACAAGTCCAAGTCAAGTTATTTTTTTTACTAAATGATAAACCAACTTTGCCCATCTTTGCTTCTGAAAGACTCTGCCTCTCTAAAATGCTCTTTTTCACCCAGTCATGTGAACTAGCAATTTAATTCTTATTGCAGATGTTTTTTGTATTAGTAGCATTTTTTCCAGCCTTTTGTCTTTTTTATAAAACGGTAAAATGTCACATATTCAACCTATGGTATGTGTTCTATGTTCTATTGTAAATAATTGAAATTATAATAGAAATTGTGGTTGTAAATGAAAAGGCTATATTTGTTTTGTAAGTCATGGCGACGGTCAGGCCTGATGCCAACACTGTAGTTCTTAAGTCTGTCTTTTCCCTTCTCGTCAATGGACATGGGCATCTCTAGAACTACAATCCCCAGCATGCATCTGACAATATCCTGTGTTTGGACTCATCATTCCCAGGATTTTAGAATTGTTTTCAGCTGTTACTTATTTGTATGTGTATATAAACCTGTTTGTTTGCATTGTTTTTGCGAATTATTGCCACTGTTAATCCAGTGACATATTGACCCTTTTTCTCTTGCGTTTAACTTAAAATTTTGAAGGCTAGCCCTTTTGTAGTGTTTGTACTGTTTTCTGTTTTATCCAGACTGTATTTTTGGCTCTGGTTTTCTCTTTGTCTCTCGTTTTGGCTCTGATGTATAGGTTTCTTCTCTTTCTGGGTTTGATTATCACCTATATAATGACTAGGTTCTCATTTTTTTTTTACCCTAAAATTACAGCCTCATCTACTTTCTACCACAAGCGTCTGACTTCAGTTTGTACGTTTGTACAACGACTCCTTGTTCCATTCAGCACCACTGCAAAAACAACACTGAAATAGGGTTGAAATATTGTCAGCATACTATAATGGAATATAATCAAGAGGAAGATGGATGATCACAGCCATCAAACCAATCTGAACTGCTTGAATTTTTACACCAGGAGTGCAGGCATAAAGTTATCCAAAAGCAGTGTGTAAGACTGGTGGAGGAGAACATGCCAAGATGCATGAAAACTGTGATTAAAAACCAGGGTTATTCCACCAAATATTGATTTCTGAAATCTTAAAACTTTTCTTTGCATTGTTTGAGGTCTAAAAAGCTCTGCATCTTTTTCTTTGTTATTGTAGCCATTTCCAATGTCCATTTTGCTCAAATCAGTGCAGATATACTTGACAAGCTAAGAGAATAAGGTGAAAATAAATAAAGGGACTTCATTGCTCAGCAAACATCGATACTGAGTTACTTAAACAGATTATGGCGAATGCAGCTGTGGGAGGGATGTATAATAAAAATATGTAAAAAAAAATCCATCAGTTGTATCTTTTTATCTGCTAAAAACATGCTTAAAATGAAATTAGAACACCAGTTCCCTATACGTAATAGTTTGTGTATTTGATTTCATCAGAATCTACATTATTCTGTTTTTTTTTTTGTTTTTTTTTTTCGGATACAACCCCCTTACCCCTTTTTGGGACTCTCCTCAAATTCATGCACTATTTTGGTTACGGATTTTTTAAACCTCTGATCCTAGAAATCCCCCTGCGTAAAAAACATTATTTAATGATGATTCGGCATCGGTGAAACTTTAATATGATGTTAAGTTCAAACCTGAATTTGCTTAGGGGGCATCAATTGTCTACAAATAGCTAATTTTCGCATCTTGTGGAAAAGTTGTGGAACTGTCTTTATGAAAAAAAAAAAAAAAAAAAAAAACTACCCTTATTTAAAAGGGTTTATACATGGTTTATAAAGGAGTTTATAATGCTTATTACCTATGGTAGTTAATAAATAATAATAATAAAAAAACATTAACAACCAGTATAACATAAAAATACAAAGAGAAATAACAAGCTATAATTTGCCAGGTAGGGATCCCACATTATTTTATACGGTCAAAACAAGATTTACTGATTTAATCAGTAATGATAATGTGGTGTATATTCACATATTAAATGACATTCTATATTATTTGCATTATTTGAATATTTATATTTAGAATTTAGCACGATAGCTGACATTTTCATGATTGGCACAGGTAATTTTTTACTGGTTATTTCTGATTTTTAAAGCATTTAACCATATTAATAACATAAATAAACCCATTTATAAGCCATGCATAAACCCATTTATTTTATTTTTTTATTTTATTTTAAAGTAGTAGCATCTAATTAATTAAACAATAAAAACGCATAGTTTGTAAGTTAATCTCCTCAAAACAATGAATGAAATAAAAATAAAGACAGCAGCAGAATCTCACCACCAGTATGAGGGTTCCCAGGCACTCGGCCAGCGCCTGGCGCACCAGCAGGTTCTTGATCTGGAACATGCGTGCCAGTTTGTCCAGGAGCTCCTTCTGCTTGCCCATGATGCTTCAGTCAGCCAGGGGCTCGACCCCACAGGTGAAGAGGATGATGAAGATGAGGATGAAGGGCCTGGTGATGTGCTGGACTGAACTTTTACACCGTGAAGTGAGTGTGAGTGTTTTAGAGCAGCTCAGCCATCCTACCCTTTTAAACCAAGTAAAAAAAACACACACCACACACACCAGAACTATCCCTCTACACCTTCCAGCCCTCCCAGTTCCCTCCCTCTATCTCCACCCATAACCGAGAGTAAGGCCTCCTTCTCCAGTTTTCTGTTTGATTCTGTTTTTCATATTTTGTCTCTTGCAGTCTCTGCCTCACTGCAGTGCATTCCTCGCACCAGATTTGAAGCAGATTTGAAGGTTTGAGCTTGTATGAGTGTGTATTCCTTTCTTAGTGTGGACCACCTCCCCCTAGTACAGGGGTGTCCAAACTTTTTTTGTTGGGGGCCAGAAAGAGAAATATATTTGAAGTCACGGGCCACAGACTCTGTAATAAAACAAATAATGAAATATACCACTTTAAAAAATACACTTTCCTGATTATTTTTATGTACACACCATTTTACTTGACTGACTATCTTTATCTATCTTTGACAGTGTTGTGTAAACTAAGATTTTTCAAATTGATGTCTCTTTATATTAAACTCTTAATTACGTCAACTTTTAGACTCTTTGGCCCGTTTTTCTGTGCTACAACTGCGCACTCTCTCCGCTTTTAGACTCTTTGGCCCGTTTTTCTGCGCTACCACTGTGCACTCTCTCCGCTTTTAGACTCTTTGGCCCGTTTTTCTGTGCTACAACTGAGCACTCTTTCAGCTTTTAGACTCTTTGGCCTGATTTTCTGCGCTACAACTGCACACTCTCTTTCTGCTTTTAGACTCTTTGGCCCGTTTTTTTGTGATACAACTGAGCACTCTCTCCACTTTTAGACTCTTTGGCTTGTTTTTCTGCGCTACAGCTGCACACTCTCTCTCCGCTTTTAGACTCTTTGGCCCGTTTTTTTGCGCTACAACTGCGCACTCTCGCCACTTTTAGACTCTTTGGCCCATTTCTGACACCTAGCGTTCAAACTTTGAATCTCACATTCTAAAAACCTGCTTAACAGCGGGCCAACTTTCATTCTATTTCTAAAATACCTCGCTGGGCCACTCCAAAAAAGGAAACAGGCCGCAAATGGCCCGTGGGCCGTAGTTTGGACACCCCTGCCCTAGTATGATGAGAAGATGAACTTTTAGGGCCCTATTTTAGCGATCTATAGTGCGCCGGTTAATTGTGCATCACATAGATTGATTTAAAGGAGAACTCTGTTGTAAAATTGACTTTTTTTGGTGTAGTAAAACATGATAAAAAAGTACTTACCTTTAATGAATAGCACACCTCTGTTCTCCCACAGCGTTCCAAGATCCAGAAATTGTAACAGTTTGTCCAAACACTCTTCATTCATGGGGGCATAATTTGCCCCATAATTAGTTTTTTCGCCAGGAGTGATGGCGGCACTCGGAGCTGCAGCTTGCGTTATACGATGTAAACAGTGTTTTTTAATAAGGTTCTTGTGCATTTTTTAAAGTTAAAAATGCCTCATTTTAAATGTCAGGGCTCTTCAGATTCTAGCAAGGAGGTGTGGAGCTACTTTAAGGATGGATATCGGTGGAAAAAGCGATTTATTATGCCCCATGTCACCCAGTCTAAAGGGTGTTTAAACAAACTGTTGAAATTTCTGGATCTCGGAACGCTGTGGGAGAACGGAGGTGTGCCATTCATCAAAGGTAAGTACTTTTTAGCATGTTTTACTACACCAAAAGTCCGTTCTACACCAGAGTTCTCCTTTAAATCCATCTATGTGATGCACAATTGACCGGTGCACTTTAGATTGCGAAAATAGGGCCCTGAAAGTTCATCTTCTCATCAAACTTGGGGGAGGTGGTCCACACAAAGAGAGGAATACACACTCATACAAGCTCAAACCTTCAAATCTGCTTCAAATCTGGTGTAATGAATGCACTGCAGTGAGGCAGAGACTGCAAGAGACAAAACACGGAAAACAGAGTCTCTGTAGAGTCTTTGTAAAATCCACTGGAGATCCTATATAAATCTAGTTACAGAGTCTAGGTCCGGGTTTTGTTGGCCGAGCCACATCAGAGCCACTGAGGCAGGAAATACCTTAAATGATTAGTGTAGACTTAACTTATTAGGGTTTACAGTATAAAATTCATGAGTTCAACT